>NC_052518.1:61570157-61655157 GCF_014356525.2 Nilaparvata lugens | reverse complement strand
TGATTGATTGATTGAGTACTTTATTTATGTAGATTACAATATACACTTATATACACTTATATACGCTTATACACTTATATACAATAGCTTACAATACAGCAGAATTATAGATGAATTCACATAATATAGACTAAGAAAATAATTATTGAACTGTATATGATATGAAAAAGCAATTTGTAATATAATAACTATAGATAATAATTAAATTGCTATGCATCTACATAAACTGGCGGAGCTTTGGACATATCAATGTCCATTCTTCGGGAAGAATATTAAAAATATCCTCCCCCACTAACTCTCTACCAAAACGTTAATTTCATTATTTAAACTAAGGATTTATTTATTAATGGAAATATTGTAAAAGTTTTAATCAATATGAATATTCAAGAGAAAAAAAACAGAAAATTGATAAAGTAAAATAATTATATAGGTAGATAAGATCAAATAATTGATTAATAAAATGAAGTAGGCTAAAAGTAGATCAGGGTTATCAACTTTCAGTAATATACAGCAGTATGCAATGGATAATTGAAATAACATGAGTCTATATAATATATAAATAAATATATATATATATATATATATAACATTCGTTCTATAACAGGTTTTAAGGTTTATATTGGTGGAATGGGTAAGGGATGATTGTCATGTGGTCGTTCTAGGGCCGGACAGTTTAAGTCATTTGTTCCAAAAGATGTTTTTTTAAAGTCAGGATGAAGCTCGCTCGGCTCTCGATAGACCTGATAGAAACAGGAAGTGCATTCCATGCACGACAGGCACTGACTAAGAAGGATTTTGTGAAAATAGTAGTTTGATGATTGGGTATCCTTAAAGTACTTTCTCCAGTTCTAGTATGTGAAGCATCTATCCTCCTACCTTCAGAGACAAATTTGAAATCATCTTCAAAATAGTTCGGATTACTGTATTTCAAGATATCTCTAATAAGCTTGACTATTCGAAAAAGCCTTTGATCGGGAAGCTTTAATGTTGAACTAGCAATGTGGGCTGGGGTGATATGATCATGGTGTTAGAGAGAGTAGACGAAACATAGACAATAATTTTGGCAACGCTGTAGTTTATCATGAGAGATTGAACCAATAATAATTTAATGTTTCTAGGGAGGATATCGTGCATTTTCTTCAATGCATGCATGGCTGAGAATACCTTTTTACAAGTTTTGTTCACTTGTTCTGACCAGTCAAGAGTATTATTCAAAATAATGCCTAAATTTTTAACTGAGCTACATTAGGAATGTCATTACCGTCTACACTAATTTTGTGAATCGATTCAAGGTCAATATTGTTTATAAGACGAGAATATCCAATTATAATGGGTTGTGTTTTGATGGGATTAAGCTTAAGGCCATTTTTCTTTGTCCATTCCACTATCGAATTGATATCCTGATTCATTATTCCAACCGTTTCATTAATTTTTGTTATGGGACAGCTTAAATAGATTTGAAGGTCGTCTGCATAAGTATGGAAACTGGAGAATTTGATAATGGAAGAAAGGTCATTAGCATACAAAGTGAAGAGGAGAGGGCCTAAAATTGAACCTTGTGGTACTCCATGCATAACGTTTTTCCAAGTTGACTTTTTGTCACCGTCAGATACACATTGTTTCCTACCTAATAGATAGGATTAGAACCAAACTAACGAGTTGTGACTGAAACCAAGAATAGCCAACTTATTCAAAAGGACTGTATGATCAACAGGATCGAATGCTTTAGAAAAATCAAATAGGGTGAGGATGGTGCATTTTCTTTGGTCCATAGCTAACCTTATATCATCAGTGACACGAAGCAGAGCTGTCTCAGTTGAATGGAATTTCCTAAAGCCTGATTGAAAGTTATGAAGCTTACTATTCTTGTCTAGAAATTTTACAACTTGTGGATGGCAAGACCAATGCGGCAAAGCTTACCAGGCCAAGTGTGGACTATAATCATTACACTCCATACAAAATTACTTCAGAAATGGAGGAAAATGCGGCGCAGGGGAATGGAGGGAGATCAGTCAATTACTGCGATGGATAGAGTAATAGGTGGAAGCACGGTTGTCAATTTGTCGACTAGAGTCAGTCGAGTCAGTGTTTGCAGAGAGGAAACTCTGTATGTTCAACATGAGCGCTTGAATACTCACTGGATATTAGAGAACGCTGACCGGTTCAGAACGGTGCCATACCCATTATATCCCTGCCGCTGATTCCTTCTCTACTGCGCATGTTCATCCCAAGTAAGAAGTAATTTTGTACAGAGTATAGGTTCTACTCACACTACTGCTAAAATTGTATGTCCCCAATCAGCAAAATCAACTTGAATCGAAATCAAAACAAGCTCGTTTTGTCAAACGTGAGGGCTTGATTCAAGATTTCATTCGCATGCGTTTTGCTCGAAATGAGTTAAATTCAAGAGCCCGTTTATACATCGTTCAAGCCAGTTTCGAGCTCGAAATGCAGGCTCTAATCAGGCTGGTGCTGCGAGCTAAAATCAAGGTCGCGTTGCGAGCTCGATTCAGTCCCGAGATGCACGGTCGAATCAGGATTGAGATGCAGTCTTGACTCAGGCTTGAAACGCATGCTGGATGCAATCCCCCCATTCAAGGCCACCTGGCACACCTTTCACGAAATTCAAGCTCGATTCTATTCTGATACTAGATCAATTAGAGTCGGATTCAAGCTGAATGTTTAGAGTGAATCAATCCTGATTCAAAGCCAGTGCAATCCAAAATTTGAAAGAATATTTCAATTTGAATAATATTAAAAATATAAAATATATATTAATAATCTGATTCAGTGCAATCCAATATAAATGCTTAATCATAATTCAAATTTCGTGCAAATTTCATCCAGAATTTGAAATAAATCTGTAATCTTATTATTCATGATTCAATTATTCTTCCAAACTAATGCTCCAATCTTACTATTGCCTTAATACTCTATTTCTATACTCAGTGGACATCCATACATTCTATATAATTATAGATGAAATCTATATATAATATATAGATTATATAATTTTTATATATATATAGACTATATAATATATATATATATAGATGAAATAGTTATAGATTATATATTATATATATATATTATATAGATTTCATCTATATATAGAATGTATGGATGTCCACTGAGTATAGAAATAGAGTATTAAGGCAATAGTAAGATTGGAGCATTAGTTTGGAAGAATAATTGAATCATGAATAATAAGAATTACAGATTTATTTCAAATTCTGGATGAAATTTGAATTATGATTAAGCATTTATATTGGATTGCACTGAATCAGATTATTAATATATATTTTATATTTTTAATATTATTCAAATTGAAATATTCTTTAAAATTCTCCTGTGAATGGCAAATTACTTATCCATTCTCTCCTGTCAGGGCAGTCTATAAACTGTCTCTGTAGCTGTATTGAGTCGAGATCGACCTCTGCTAACCAATAACAGCTTGCAGACTGTCCTGAGAGGGAGCAGTGCATGAGTCACTCGCCATTCGATGAGTTAATTAAATCAAATCTGCTCTAGTTCAACAGCCCTCTATGCTTGCAACACCTCAAATGGAATACAGTTCATATACATCTGAGTAACACATCAATTATTACTTTGAATATCTATTAAAATATTAAATATTATATATTAATATCTATATTAGTTTATTTTCTTTAAAGCTTAACTTCAGAGTAAATACTTCAGAGTATATGAGCGAAAAATGTAAATAAGAAAGCATTATTTTCAATAAAATGCAATGATTTTTATTAAATATTACAAAAATTGAACTTTCAATTTATAACTAATTATATATTTTTACTTTGAACTGCTATCGTCCTTGATTTGAGCTTCATGAGGCGTAGTCTCTCTGCTCTTGGTCCTGTAAAATATGAAATGTACAGTTTAGTGGGATAACTTAATAGGTTATTATGAGTAAAATATAAAATTTCTCGGTAATCAATTCTCAGAATGCTGATTATGTAGCTTAAAAACTTTTATAAGTTGGAGACTGATATACATACTGTAACTTTCAGGATAAGTTATTGGTCGAATACTCTACCTTTTGACATACATAAATGAATTTCAACCCCTCATAAGTGGTTGACTTAGACCTTCATAAGGACATCTCATTTACATTTATGACAGTTTGGCACACTGTCAAACGAGAGAATAAAGGGGAGCATTTCGGGAGCATCTTTTGAAATGAAATGTAAAAATTTGGTGTGGCGCACTCACACAACTTTCCTTGCCGTTATGAAAATTGATCACCTGACGCTATTGTTCCCGCGCATCTCAAGTCTACTATTCAGTGATTTGAGCCAGCTGGTGACAGGGTAATAACGCTGGAGACACACATTAGGTCTGCTATCTCTTCATAGTGAATGATTTAATAGAATCAACAATAATTTGCAATTGAATAATCACATTTTCTCGAATTTAAAGTTTATTTTCAATTTTAGGTGAAAATGTTACTGAACATTAATTGTAGAGATTTTCATGCTCAATCTACTCCACTTGATTTTTTGTTTCAATTGTATCTGAAGCCTGATAATTGGGATTCTATTTGCATTGATGGGGCGGAGCTCCTGAAAATTTTACAGATATGGGACTTGTGACAGTTGATAGAGCTTATCAATGACTATTTTAGGTATGAATTTGATCAAAATCGTTGGAGCGGTTTCCGAGAAAATCACGAAAAACCTTGTTTTTGACAACATTTTCGCCATTTTAGCCGCCATCTTGAATTGCATTTGATCGAAATTGTTCGTGTCTGATCCTTATAGTGAAAGGACCTTAAGTTCCAAATGTCAAGTCATTCCGTTAATTGGGAGATGAGATATCGTGTACACAGACGCACATACACTCATACACACACACACACACACACACACACACACACACACACACACACACACAAACACACACACAGACCAATACCCAAAAACCAGTTTTTTGGACTCAGGGGACCTTCAAACGTATAGAAATTTAGAAATTGGGGTACCTTAATTTTTTTCGGAAAGCAATACTTTCCTTACCTATGGTAATAGGGCAAGGAAAGTAAAAAGTACCAAACAGATAAATAAATAATCAGTTTTTCAATGTGTTTCGTTATTCATCAAAAAAAGTGTTGTTTTAAGTTTTATTACTTTTATCAATCATTTCTATAAAAACTAAAACTTCAATCAGCCGCCATTTTTGATAAAAGTATCATAGAACATTTTTATTGATGTCGTCATTCTTGTTTTAAAAAGGCCTTTAGAATTATGTACCACACAATGGGTGTTTACATTTTAAATATTTGAGTTACAAACCCTCATTTCTTCAAAAACTAAAACTTCAACCAGCCGCCATTTTGGATACAATTATCATAGAACATTATTATTGATGTCATCTTTCTTGTTTTAAAAAGACCTTTAAAATGATTAACCACACAATGGGTGTTTACATTTCAAATATCCCAGTTATAACCCCCAAGTAAACCCGTTATGTGGGGTTGGAACTCGGTTGTACATTAAAAGGTAGAGTATTCTATCAATAACTTATCCTGAAAGTTACAGAATTATATCTACAACAGTCTCCAAGTTATTGAAGGGTTCCCATACATATGACACTCTGTATATGTGCATATGTATCGTTGAATTTCAAAGGTTGTTGAAAAACTGTGTTTGAAGGAGGTTCCGTCTTTGGATAGCAGTGATTGGACATTGGTTGCAAAAAGGCAAACATGTAGAAGAAATTTGAAAAGAGTATTGGGAGCAAGCGGTGAAGTGTACGAAACGATGAGTTCTTCTTTGATTCAAGTAACTGATTTGCAATTTCTCCACATGTATTGGGACTACTAATTTATGATTATTCCATACTTTCATAAAAGAAAGCCTTTTTGACATGATTGTTTTATTCACAAATAAGTTTATTGAATGAACTATTTTCATTTCACAACATATTGGACAATTAAATTTTCTATCTGTAAGTCAAATATTTTCTTGGATTTTTATTTTTATACTTTGAAAACATGATCAATAATAATAATTTACTAATGATGAATTTTGTGTACGTATATGTATGTCATTGGCCTTTGATGATACTGCTATTTCCTTATAATTGAAAAAAAAAAATGGGTTGGTTCAGGTGGTTTACACTCAAGAATAGTATAATAGTAGGTTGCCTTGATCACATAAGACGCGTGGAGAACGCAGCCTGCTATGGTGTGACGTCATGCTGCGACCTTTCGCCCTGGCTTAACATGCATTCAAATGTAAAAATGCCAACTTTGAGCCCTCATAGCAAATCAACCATCAACTTTACATAGAAGTGATTGACATCAAAATGTTCACCATTTTATCCCCTTTGAAACAATATCAAACTAATTTTCAGTAAAAATCCTATAAATGTTACCGGCGAGTCTAAAACAAATCGTTTGAACACACAATTTGATTTGATAATACCATTTCAAATACGTTTTTGTACTTTCTATTAGTTTTTTCTGCATCGTTTTAGTTCTTTCTCTTAAACAGATTCTATTCTCATTTAGAAATTTTATCCTTATGAAGTCTGTGGAAAGAACTAACAGCTTCTTTAGGAATTTCAGGATATTAACGTTATTTTATACAACTCCTGAAACATAGCAATGCGAACCCATCAACGGTTGCCTAGCTTTATCACAAAAATAAACAGTCTAGATAAGCCCTAAGAATATATGAACATCATTTAAACATTATAAAGATTTTTATTTATCCCAATTATGATAAAAAATAGATAATCATGACTTTTAATGACTTTAATGCTGTTATTTTATCAAAAAATAAAGCGCATTACACTACTGTACTGTAAAGTAGTTGAATAATTTCATGAATAATTAATGTTATATTATTTGAAGTTATAATTTGTTGAACTATTTAAATTATAATTAAGATCTATTCTTGCTTTACACAAGTGTTTTTTGCATTCATAAGTATCCCATGGACACATTGAAATAAAGAATATCATACTACCGTGAATAATATATGGTATTTCCTTTGTAAATTTGTGTCCCATGAAAATAATCAATAAAATATACTAATAATCGTCAACAATAATAATAATACTGCACTGAGCAGAAACAAAAACACAATACAAGAGCAACGTGTTGGCACTACGCTTTCCAGTAGACAACTGAAATAATTATTAATAACCAGACAGTTCAATATGATTTGTGATTGTATCCACAAAAGGATAAATAAATTCAGAACCAACCAATATATTCATGATAAATAATTGCCTTGTTCTATATAGATACAGAGTGGCCCAAAAACCTTGTATTTTCGATAAAATGGATATTTTCAGAAAATATTTTTTTAATAGTTCAACAATACTATGAAGAATCTATCCTCTAAATCTCAAGGATTTATCTTTTACCAAATTTTAAATGTTCTGTCCCAAAAATTTAAACTTTAGGCTCTCATATCTCAAAAAGTAATGATCGGAAAAATGTTTTCCTGAGAATACCTTTTCATTTTGATAGCTTGATGATATACAAACCGAAAAACTTTAAAAAATATCACCACTATAAATTTTATTTTTAGCCTTTGCACAACCTTAAACCGACTCTAGCCGCGGTTCACACTTCTGCCAGTTCACTCATTCGTCAAACTTCTTGTAACATATCCAACATTAAAACTGTACCTTAGAACAAGAATCAATAATTCTAAAATTTGAAATTTTGAGACAAGAGCATTTAAAAAATTGAATTATTGGTTCTTGTTCTAAGGAATTCCTTCCTTCTTCCAGATTGCAAATCTTCAAAGAAACAAAAAAAAATTGACTCATAATCTCAATATTTGGACTAATTTTTAATGAATAATTCTAATTTTGTAATTTACTGTTAAGGGCAAATGCCTGTTTGTAATAGGTTAATTTAAATAGATGACAAAATATTATTTGTTACGTGGGGCATAAGATACATTTAATCTTTACAAGCATTCACATTCATTCAATACTAACATATAAATCATTGATAGAACTATGTAACTTAGTTCTGCAGCTGCACTTCTAACTCAATTTTTCTTGTGACTCAAGACTCCAATATGGTTCTTTGGAAATTACTAGGTTATACTAATTTGCAGCTTGTTTTACAATAAATTTTTGCTTCATATGAAATTAAAAATCTGAGCCTTTTCAATGATAAAGTTATCATTTTAAAATCTTAAAACTGCTTCAGTAATTCTTGAATATATTGTAGGGAAGTTTGGTTGTAAAGGTTGTTTATGAAGTTGTTTTTGAGGTTGTAAAGTAAGTTGTTTATGAATGGTAAAAGAATTGATTCTTGAAGGAAATAGTAGAGTGCAACTTACTAAAAATGGTTTCCATCAGATGTAGAAAGGAGTTTTAAATCTATATTCGTCTAGTATATTTGTCTGTCATGGTGGATTTTAGTATATGCGTCTGCAGTTCTATTCCCACCTTTGCCTGAAATCAAATGAAACATTAAATGTATGAAAGCAATTTTCTAATTAAACGGAATTTTATAAGTGATAGTAAATAATATAACAATAAACCAATACAAGAGAGAATTCAAGGGCCTTACATAGTACTGAACTAATTATCAAATTGCAGCCTATCAATAAGAATAATTGATGCTATTTACAGTTTATTACAAGAGGTAATTTTACAAGAGGTTGATTTGATACGATACTAGTTATATTGGAATAAATAAGGTTTTATCTAATCATAATACTGTATTCAAAAAATTAATTAGGTTAAATGTAACTATAGTCCCTAATATATATGCCTATAAATAACTACCTAATATTATTAGTGGGTAGGCCTTTTCTGTTATTAGCTTCATTATTGTAACATTTTACAGTAGCTCCTTATATCTTAAACATTCATAATATTAAATCAATCTATTATGATATTACTGAATCATAATTATAATCACTAGTTTAAAATCTATTACCTAAATCATAAAATTAAAACCACTTACTTAATAGTTTTTCTATAAGTTTGAGGTTAATTAACAGTTTGGGGTTTGAAAATGAAAAACATTCAACTTATACACACTAAACAGTAATTATTATTGTTGTATCAGGGTTATTAATAGGGCCTAAAATAATTATTTACCATAGTGCTTTAAAAAAAAAAACATGAATGCTTTACAAATTTGTCTGGGGAACGCTTTGCCATTACTAGCAAATCCGTAGTAGGCTAAACAACTTTGTTTAGTAACTTCTGTACGTATCAATAAATATCCTGGACATAAATTAATGATCTTACCTTCATTAAAACTTTCAGCAATCAAAAATAAGCAGGATAGACAATAAACCATGACTTGATGATGCGATTAAACAATGAAACAACAGACTAATCTCGAGATCTTGAGACTTCACGTTCAAACTAAAACTGAAGAAAACAGGAAATCTTTTTAATGGCTGCCGCTCAAGCGCAAAAGCATACATCACCCCGGGAATTTCAAAGTTCTTGATATAGACAATCTTTATCGTTAACATTAAAACAGTCGATATTTCTGGGGCGGATTAATGATTTCTTTATGGGGGACATTTGAAATAATGTTGGCTTCCACTGAAATAATGTTGGAATCAATAAAATAGTAGTTTATTATTATTTGAATTTAAAACTTGAAAATTATTCTATAGGCTTGGTGTGTTCCTTGTGACATTTTCAGCACAAACTGGAATCTAATTTGAAAAAATGATATAACTTTCTCAATTTTGGATGGAAACATTTGAAATTCTAGGACAATGTTTATAACATAAACAGAATCGTTAAGGATTTTTTTCAAAATTTTCCATAATCAATTACCAATTATTAAAAATTTTAAACGTTAGTAGCCCGTCAACGGCCCGTCTGACGGGATTTTTGCATGGAGAAGAAGTGCTGGAAATCTATTTCTGTAGCCGAATAAGTAATAAAAGACTGCTTTTTTGAACATTTTTGGGAAACTTAGAAATCGGTCAAATTTTTTCCAAGTCCCTATGGATTAAAATTAGCGCAAAAGGTCTATTATATCATCAACAGTGGGTTGTAGACGATTTTCGCAAAAGACAAAGAGTGTTTGAAATTCAATTCTGCATCCGAACTATTGATTAGAAATACAATTTTTCGACTTTTTTGGGAAACTTGAACATCTGGCAAATTTATTCAAAGTCCCTCTGGATTTAGCGCGAAAGGTCAATTATATCGTTAACAGTGCATTGTAGACGATTTTCGCAAAAGACAAAAAGTATTTGAATTGCAATTCTGCACCCGAATTAATCAACAAAAAGCTTAAAGTGAGACTTTTTGGAAAACTCAAAAAAATTTTAGTCTTAATTTATTTGTGTAAAACATTTTCTTCATCTCGATAACGGTGAGTTGGAGACGATTTTTGAAGAAGATAGAAAAGGGGTTGGAATTCAATTCCACTTAGGAATTATTGGTCAGAAAGCCTAAATTGAGACATTTTTAGGGATTAAGTTACACAGGTGAGGGAGGAGGAGACACCTTCTGAAATAAATGTTTGATTTTCACTTTTAACATTTTCACTCAGGTAGTAGCCTACCAACCTTTCTAACGTTTATTTTAGTAAACATTTCTAACGTTTATCAAACATTGTTTTTATAACGTTTATCAGCAATATACATTCTAGACGTTTATTAAACGTTTATAGAGTGAGTAAACGTTTATTTTAGTAAACTTTTCTAACGTTTATTGAACGTTGTTTTCATAACGTTTATCGAATTTATACATTTTAAACATTTATTAAACTTTTTGTGCTGTGTGGGATGAACACTACAGGTTGATCTCCTTTTCCATGCATGAAATTGTAAATTAACTGACAATGCTAGAAATTAAATAAAATATTATACTCTTTAAATTAAACTTCTCTTTAATAAAACTTGAACATCAATGACTAATGATGCTAAGTTTGAGAGATCCTTCATCTCGACTAACAAGATGAACCCTGAAGCTTGAAGAATTCGACTTTGAAGTTATTCACAGATCTGGAAAGAACTTTTTGTGTAGTTGAAGAGTTGATATTGTGGTAATTATTCATATTGAATGAAAAACACTAAGAAATTGTCAAAAAACCACTGATTTATTGATAATTAGAAAGACCGGTTTCGGTTATTACACCATTGTCAATCTCTGATAAACTCCATCAGAGATTGACGTTTATCAGAGATTGACAATGGTGTAATAACCGTAACCGGTCTTTCTAATTATCAATAAATCAGTGGTTTTTTGACAATTTCTTAGTCTTTTTCATTCAATCTGGAAAGAACCATGTTAATGCAGATGCACTGAGTAGAAGAGAAGGAGGAGTCACAATTTAAAACTTTGATGATAAAGAGCTCCATGAGCAGCAGCAGAAGGATGAATGGTGCTGTTGTCTATTGAGAAATGGTAATTTGCTAATGACATGGAAGCCATGAAGGGGGCTCCCTTCACAAAATCAAGCCGGTAAACAGCTGTTTGCAGAACAAATAAACATAATATGATTCTCATTACAGCATACTCTACTGTAATGAAACCATATTTTCTCTTTACAGTCGAGTATGTTCCCTAGTTCCGAAGTAGAAACAGCAAAACTGCTACAAAAAACACCTTCAGCGCTCCAGGTGGAAATTTTGTCAACTTCCACAAAATTCCTAATTCGGAATTGGTAGTCTAATCAGTTTTGAGTACTAAGTAGAAGGAATTTTGCTATCAATTCGGATCTTAATCTTTCTAAATTCATAATTAATAATTGTTTCAAGTGTTTGTGTTTTGTTTTAATGTAGAAATTAGTGAAAAATTGGAAAGTCGCACATAACCTTTATTTGGACGATTTATTTCATGAAATTGGGATGAAAAGAAGTTATGAAATGTAGTCTGTTTTTTGTCCTTAAGTTGATTGTGAATGATAAATTAATAAATAAACTAGGTTATGTTCATAGAATGCATGTAGTAACTTCAGCACAAGCTGATAATGTTCTCTATTTCTCAATTATTCTTCATTAGATGATTATGACAAAAAAGTAGCATACGTTATTTGGACGTGAATTTACTTTGCAGTGTTCAAATGAAAAATCATTCTCGCCTGCAAAAGGTCCCTTCACGTCCATGTGACGTAAGATACTATTTCAATAATTGTGAGTTGTATAACCTACTATTTTTTTATGGATTGAAAAATAACTAAGAAATAATGAAACTTTAAAGAATCATATTAACTTGTGGACTTATGCAAAGAATACTTCACTAATAATATGTTATAAATACTCCACTAACTACAAATTGATGTAAATAAAATTTTCATTCTTAATATTATTGGTGGATAATATGACAGTTTACAAATGAGAAAAATCATAAAAATATAACATCTTTTATCTATCACATATGTTGAGAGAATCCATAATATAGATCTCCATAATATAATAATAATAGTAATGATAATTGCACATTTTATAATATTATACTAATAATAATTATTATATTCAGTTTGGTCATGTGGCTATCCAATAATAAGTTGACTTGTATTTATGAACTTTCTAATAATTTAAAACATAAAGACCATGAACCTTTCTTAGTTAAGAAAGCTGCTGTTACAGACGAAGTCTTGAGTATGGTAACAAGATAAAATTAAATTATCATATAAAACTGTTTATATTGTTCACAAGTCATCAAATTACTGATAATATTCGTTGAAATTCATTCCATGAATCATTGTCCCTAGTGGAATTACGATTTTTCTTGATAGAATATAGATGATTTGGGTGTGGCGTTGATCCTAAATCCATTAAATTCAGTGCAATTGCCAACTTCTCTTCTTTAGAGGGAAAAACAGACTTGGAGACTGTAGAAGTAAACTCTTATGAAGTCATTGCTAAGAAGCGTATGTGCTTTTCAAATTAATTGGACCATGTAGACATGTTTGATTTTTGAATATTCTTACGCTCAGCTTCAGCAAGGGCCCATTTTTCAAAAGCACTGGAAAGTTCGATTTCGCTGTTCAATGACAGTGATTCCAATTGCAATATAAATTTGACTGTGGGTCAATCCACATTGTTTCATAGCTTCGAATCCCTTGGGTTCAATATCAAAGTCTTCATCATTAAAAACTGAGACATTCTTGTGTTTACCATGAAACAATTCATAAAAATATTCACTTGCCAAAGAAAATATCAATTTATGTACTTTGATTGAATTACCTTCAATCATGAATGTAACATCACAGTCAACTTCACTATCATATAAACGTTTGAATCTTCTGTTAAAGAAATCTTTATCAGATTCAGCAGCACTGACACGTTCAAATAGAATGTTGGAACTCATTCTGGTTTTTCCACCACCATCGAAGGAGCTGAACTGCAAAAAAGAAGAAAATGCCTTCATGGATTTGAAAGAATGAATTTTTGAAAACTAAAAGAAATGTGAAAATAGATGATACAACATGACCGAAAATGAGTATTGGAGTGAATAAGGGGCGAAGGATGAGTTAATTAATATGAGACAATAATTTAGGCCTGAAAGTATTATATGAACAAAATGAGAAAATGGAAATTGTACCTGTCAATCCATTATCAAAACAAAAATCTACAATGATGTTAAATATAATCGAACTTGTCCTGACCTCCTCTATCAATATAGGTATTATCTAGGTGTCGATGCAATATCCCATAGTGCATAAGGAGGAGCAGAAATAACTCACCATAAATCACCTCTTTGCCATCGTTGTAGCTCAGCACTAGCAGTAGTAGCGGTAGTTAGCGGGTTTTGACTGGCTCCAATGTGGAAGTTCAATCTTGCAATTTTTAGGGGATAAATGACATCGAGAACTTGTCATCATAAAGTATCCAAAAAAATGTTGATTCTATAATTTGTATACAGCAAATATTTTGTTCATACTTTTGGGTGAGTCAACTCAATAGAATCAGTGACAGAAAAACCATTCTAACATTGATATGAACTTTTAGTGACAAGTGCAGACATAGAAAGCCACTGCCAGCTAGAAATTGTAGCATTCAAATATTACCTTTCTTCCAGCATTTAAATATTACTTTTCCAGCTCTGATGACAATCGCCCGATGTTCACAGCTTCACGTCATCATACCACTAGAATTTGCAAGATTAGAACTCCACTCTTAAACCAGTCAGGTTTGAAAGTACCATTGGAGCACTAGAGCTGAACTACAATGTTGGCTTTTAGTGAGTAGGGAAGTTATTTCTTTGATACTTTCTGTTCCTTCCATTACCCATACTTGTGGAATTCATTAATCTCGAAACACGTAATTTAAAAAACAACTATACAAATAAATTCCTGCTGCTCTCTACTCTAGAGTGCCTTCATTCGAATAAGAAAAAACATGAGTATAATAAAGTAGCAGCAGGAACAAGATATTTAAAAACATACATATAGTTGAACTGTGAATTTAGACAATTGTATTGATTAGTATATTATTCGCTGCACGAGAAAATATATAGACTGGAATCAATTGATTGTTCAAAAAAATATTTTCACATAGAAACGTATCGACTGAAATAACTAAAATTGATAATTCTAGGTAGGCTCAGTCATTGAGAAAGATCATAGAGAGAACATCAGGGGCTGCTACAAAAAAGAGGTGCTCTCACACTGTCCTTCCTCTAATTTTGAAGAAAATTCAATAAATGAGAAGATTCAATAATACATTTTGTTCCAAAATTTCATATTTTATTACTATGATGTCATGTTGTATAATCTATTTTCACATTTCTTTTAGTTTTCAAAAATTCATTCTTCCAAATCCATGAAGGCATTTTCTTCTCTTTTGCAGTTCAGCTCCTTCAATGGTGGTGGAAAAACCAGAATGAGTTCCAACATTCTATTTGAACGTGTCAGTGCTGCTGAATCTGATAAAGATTCCTCTAACAGAAGATTCAAACGTTTATATGATAGTGAAGTTGACTGTGATGTTACATTCATGATTAGAGGTAATTCAATCAAAGGACATAAATTGATATTTTCTTTGGCAAGTGAATATTTTCATGAATTGTTTCATGGTAAACACAAGAATGTCTCAGTTTTTAATGTTGAAGACTTTGATATTGAACCTAAGGGATTCGAAGCTATGAAACAATTCATTTATACAGATGAAGTGGAATTTGAGAGCTATGGTGTTGCAATCTCAGCCTCAGCACTTCTGATTTCTTGGGAATTTTGCATTTCTCAACTTGACTTGTAGTGTATGAAATACATCAAGGAGGTAGTATTTCCTTCAAATGACATTTTTATTCTTATACAAACCTGAAATTTTGGCAGCTAATTTAAAATGCTGTGATACACCAATAAATTATATTTATTATAAAACATATCAATATATTAATGAGCTTTGGTAATGAAAGTAATAAATTGAATGTAAAAAAATAATTCTATATATATAAAACTGCAAAATTGAATGGGAATAATTCAATAAATATAATTCAATTTGACTTGGATATTTTTATTTTTGATAAAATTGAAAGTAGATATAATTTTAATTTCAATAATTTCAACGAAAAATAATGAATAAGGAATAAATAATTCATATGAAAATAAGCCTATGTTCATATTATATTGTATCAATTTGTTTATTTTTTACATTTCAACTTGAAATTACCTATGGTCGAAACTAGTTGTTGGAATATTTCAAAGTTTTTAATAAAATGGTACTAGAAGTTTTTATATGTTTCCATTTTTTCAAATATAAAAATACTGATACAAGAAGGAATTTCCAATTTTTTCAACAAATTCAACTATAATGATACATGATTTTGAACCACCTTGATGAGCTGTGGTACGAGAAGATACCATCATTGTGTTAAAGGTTATGAGTGTTTGGAATTTTGATCCGTGAGATGTCCTTATAAGCGCCTCCCCACAAGTAAATCCTGAAATCAAATGTATCAAACGGGCGATTCTAGTTGAACATAACATAACCATTTTATAACAATGTGATCCAAAATATTGATTTGATCTGTTAGGAAGGCCTCGGAAGTTACTACAATAGAAAATTTGTATTTTGGCTGTAGAACATGGTTTTCTATTTTCGCTATTACTTCCCTCCCCCCTATACTAATTTTCAAAATTTCTGAGGATTCTTGTTCAGAATTAATTGTACTTACACATGATTTGTCATCATTACTCCGAGTTGTATGTATTGAAAGTGGTGAATTTCCAGAATTTAAAAAAAAAATTGAAAAATACCCCTTTTTTGAAAATCTGTGACAAAAAACAGAAATCGAGAAATCTTGGGCGACTACTCAATCTATTGAAAATGTTGATGTCTATGATTTGTATTCAATGATCCGTAATATCATTCCATTTGTGTAACGCAATTTGTTATGTAAATGTGTCATTGAATAAACTTAAATGTTTTTGTAGGGGATGCTTTTCATCGAAAACCCTGAAGTTTTCGAAATAAAATGAAACAATTGAAAAAGTCCCAAAGTTTGAGGGTTTTTTGAGTTTTTAGGGGTGAAGCCGTCCTCTGGCGTATGAGCAGATTCCAGATTCGAATTCAGCATCCCAAAATACATGTAAAACCAACCAGAAAAATTCTTTCGGGGATGTTTCCTGAAAAATAACCATTTAACTACTACATTGTTATGATAAACAGAATGGTTATTGGCAATATTTTAATTGAAAGGCTTATAGAATCGTTGAATCGTAACTAATGATATTTCATGGGATAGAACGAGGATAAGAAAGTGACTGGAATTCAAGTAAAGTGCAGAGAAAGTGAGTGAGTGAGAGAGTGTGAGACGGGGAAAGAGATTGAGTGTGAGAGAGTGAGTATGAGAGTGAGTCGGGGGAGATTAACAGAGAGAGTGTCTGAGAGAGAGAAAAACGGAGTGAATGTGAGTGAGAGAAGAGAGAGAGTTTGAGTAGTGAAAGAAAGTGTGTGAGAGAGTGAATGCCAGCGAGCGGGCTTTTACTTGTAGTAAACGGCAGACAGCGATGACAAATGGATTGCCGCCATTCTTTATGTTGAGCGAGTATGCGTGCATATGTGCGTATCTATATGTCGTTGTGCAAGTGAGTCATTCTATAACGTTCGCAATATTGATTTATAACCTGTAATGGTGGAACTTGCTTTTTAAACGTTTCTTTCAGTTCGTACAGTTTGATATAATTGTCGGTAGAAAAGTTCAACTTATTTTTAAAAGGAGTGTGTAACCTATTTGGCGATATTTTCATCAGCCTGCTTTCACGCCACCCATTTCATGAGAGATTTTTTTCAGAGTCTAGTTGAACCAGGGTACGGTTTACTGTGAGTAGCGCCCCAGTGTATGGTAGGTTTATTTTCACGAAAATAAACTCTGTGTTGTTTAATTTCCAACGTGATTGGCTATACTTTCAAGTTTCAGTTTACTTTTTGGTGAAAGTTGTTCTCTCTTACATTTCAATGATGAACTGTAGTCTGGATACCCTCTATCAAATGTCACTATCAAGTGATTCTCATTTCAAAAACTTGTAATTCATCTAAGAGAATTGTTAAGCATTCATGTATGAAAAGAATAAAAAACTTGAATACCATGCCACCCGTCGGTTGTACATATCCATATTCTACAGTTTCTGTTCAATGATACCACAAAAGCACTGCAACAGCCAACAAAAAGTGGAACGCGCATGCCCGTGACGCACGAGACCACACTCACCTGAAAAAATAAAATTTATTGATTGATTGAGTAATTTATTTATGTAGACTACAATATATACTAGCTTATACACTTATATACAATAGCTTACAATACAGCAAAATTATAGATGAATTTACAAAATATAAATTAAGAAAATAATTATTGAGCTGTATATAATATGAAAAAAAAAACAATTTGTAATGACTATAGATAAAATAGATAATATTGTTATGCATATACATAAATTGGCGAAGCTTTGGACATATCAATGTCCAATCTTCGGAAAGAATATTCAAAGTATTTTTCCCACTAACTCTTTACCAAAACGTTAATTTTATAAATTCAACTAAGGATTTATTTAAAAATGAAAATATTGTAAAAGTTTTAATTAATATGAAGATTTGAGAGAAATAAAACAGAAAATTAATAAAGTAAAATAATGATATAAGTAAGTAAGATCAAATCATTATTAAAATGGAGTAGGCTGAAAGTAGATCAGGGTAATCAACTTTCAGTAATATGCAGTGGATAATTGAAATAACATGAGTTTATATTATATATATATATATATATATATAATATATATATATATATATATATATATATATACAATTTATTCTATAACAGGTTTATAGGTTTGTATTTGTGGGATGGGTGGGGGATGGTTGTCATGTGATCGATCGTTCTAGGGCTGGACAGTTTCAGTCATTTGCTCCAAAAGATATTTTCTTAAAGTCAGGATGAAGCTCGCTCGGCTCTCGATGGACCTGATAGTAACGGGAAGTGCATTCCATGCTCGACAGGCACTAACTAGAAAGGTTTTTGTGAAAATAGTAGTTCGATGATTGGGTATCCTTAAAGTACTTTCGCCGGTTCTAGTATGTGAAGCATATATCCTCCTACCATCAGAGACAAATTTGAAATCATCTTTAAAATAGTTCGGATTTCCGTATTTCAATTTATCTCTAACAAGCTCAACTTAAAGCTATTCGATAAAGCTTTTGATCGGGAAGCTTTAATCAGAGAAAACTTCTATAATATAAAACTTCTATAACTGCTATATTTGTATACTGTGATCAAACGATATGCTCGAGTGACGTTCGATTGCAGTCTGTACGCACCTTTAGGTTCATAACCTCAACAATGGCGACAATATAATAATTTTATGTATTAAGGTATTGTATTCATGTATTTATTCTCATTCTTCAGTTGTAGAAAAATGTGTTTATGTAATTCAAGTTTAAGACTTCTCTATTGCTTTTGCAAAATCCACTACGTGTCGCGCGATAACTGTTTTGCTGAAGCAATAAAGTAGCGTTTTATGCTCTTGATACATGGAGCTATTTGTTTCATTTGAATATTGTTATCGAGTGATCATGAAAAGCTCATATTGTTTGGAATTACTTGCCCACATCACGTTATTCCCAGTATTTAGCGAGGAACTAATGAATAATTGAATAAGCTTGACATGCGCACTCCCCAATACATGCAGGACATCTGATTTCTGTTATGATAAAGTTCTTGGCACGACATATATAGTTCAGGCCTCACTGTCATACAGAGCGACTGAAATGTTCAATCGCTCATCAATAATACTCTTCTTCTATAGTTGATCAAATAAATCATTTATACAAACCATCAGCCGATTATCAATTTTACATTAGAGCTTGGGAATAGATATCATATCACATGAAGGGTAATAATAATCACAAAGCTCTCTTGCTGAATTTAATTCCGTTGTAAGCTGAGGGTGGTTAGGGTGGAACACAGAGAGAAATAGCGGTTCAGAAAAACGCCGTTTATTCTCCGCCTTTCCTGGGCACAGATCCCTGAGCTCAGCTTAGCTCAACTAACATATTACTTCACTTATTCTAAGAGATGATAGATGAAGGTTAATCAAAGATAAGATCAACAAAATAATATAATGCAAAAAAATAAACCATTTATCAACTGTCTATAGGTATGCTGTCTATAGGTGGCTGTCAATAGGTACTAGGATGGACAGCATTACATCACCTTACAGACTCATGCCGGATCTCTGCCAAATATTCTACAGCAAACATAGACAGAATTGATTAAGTTTTTCTTGATCATAACAAATTGTCATATTATCTACAACTTTAATCGCTATGATCACAATGATTTCAATACACACGAAATGAATCTTGAAACTCCAAATTATTTCATTAATCTTGAAATACAGTTAATAATTCGAAACAGTTCCAATAATCTCGCCTAGGACTCCAAAATTCTCCATAGATTCAACATTCCAAAATGCTACCAACAAATGTAATACATTTTAAATAAAATCGAGATGGATTCCAATACCATAATTTATTGAATCAATCAATTCAACATAATTATATTCAATAACACATCATTAAAATCGATATGGAATCCAAAAATATAAATAATGAGTTCAACAGTTCAATAAGTTCTGAACATTCATATTGAAATCGAAATGAATTATTCCAAAACTCTGAGGGCCGGTTTCCGAGCTCGGGATCTATAAGTTTTGGACTTACAGAGTCCAGGACTAAAATAAGCGCTCGGGTCTAAGTCGACTTTCTGAGTCACGATTTCATCTTCTAAACTCCGTGGTCTATTAAGTTCTCGACTTATTTGAGTCCAGGACTTTAATGTAGTAAACATGAGGGAAATTCACAATATTTTTCTGTTGGCGTAATAGCAAAACGAAAACCGCTGATTGCAACGGGATAATTCAAATGAGCATGCTCTCCTATTTTGTAAAATTATTTTGTGGAAATACGTTTCGATGTCTTTGTAGGCCTATTCAAAGCAAAACCTAACCTTTTGAAAGATGAATGAATAAACATTTAATTTTACGTTATGCTATTATTGATCATTGATCCTAACCAGTGATTTTGGAATAAAAATTTCAATAGGCTATTGAGTATGAAAACGTATTTGTTTTGAAAAAAAAAACTGGAATAATAATTTATTATTGTTATATTAATATGTTGAATATGACATTGATTAATAACATTCAGATTGGAATATAAATTCCAAGGCAATCCTTGTATTATTTTTCTTGAACATTTTTAGGTTAGATCACATTCGTAAAATAAGGTTAGTTTTTTACACATAATTCTGATTATTCCATGACATCTATTTTGGCTTTTCATCTACTCCAAAACAATAACTCAATTGTGTTTGCTCAGTTAAGTCTAGAACTTAAAATTAAACCCTACCCCAGTCGAGGGTTTAAAATTACGCTGTTTTAAGTTCTGGACTTGACGATTTTTGATAAATCCTCGACTCGGAAAGAAGCAAGAATCTAATTCAAATCCTGGACTTATAAGCCCTTCACTCAGATAGCGAAATTATAAACTCCAGGATCTAACGTGATCTCTAAACTCCAGAGTCTATTTAAGTCCTCAACTACGTTAACGCTCTGACTTGGAAAGCCAATTTTCTGACTCCAAAGTTTAAAGCCAGTTAAATTCTAGAACTTAGTTAAATCCCGAGCTCGGAAACCGGCCCTAAATCATTCTAAATTTCAACAAGTGATTAATAACTTCTAAACATTATCATTAAAATAAAAAATGAATTCAAAACTTCTGAATAAATTCTACAGTCCAATGATTCAATAATATCTTTAGAACACTATCATTAATATTTCAAGATTCCACGTCGGCATACAAGTTTTATTTTTCCGATGTGTAACACAATTATGTTATTTAACAAGATTATTTGTACCATTTACTTTTTGTGCAATAAACGATTTGATTTGAAAATCGAAATTGGTTCCAAAATTCTAACATCGATCTGATTTGAAATCAACGAACAAGTTGATTGAGCTTAAGATTTCCAATACAATAAGAGAATCATACCGAATTCGAGCTGGTATTATTACTATCGCAATCTTGGAACGCTCTAACATGCAATGAAAAAATACGAATTTATGGTGTAAGCATGTTGATTCTATTTAGAGATACGAATAGTAGAGTAATTCGTCCCCATCAACAGAGAGTACAATAATATGATTGAAAACAGATTTATGTTCCAACAAACAATACAAAACGAATTAAACAGAAAAGCTCTGAGAGGCTCGCAATTGAAGTTTCAACAGATTCTCTACGCATCGAATAGAACGACCACAAACACAAAACAAAGAACTCAGAATGCTCTGCTGAGCTACTCAATAGAAACGAGAAATGCGCTCTACTGGAAACCGTTCAAATTTCTCATTAGAATGAATTTATTGTGAACACGTAACACCAAAACTACGCGAATATTCCGTTTGATACTCCCGAAACCGATATTCTAATATCGAAAATCAATATTCCCAACAAATTGATACCTCTCGACTAGAATCATTGCATGCAATCAATAATCCAGCGGTTCACAGCCTATTGATCCTTATTGTTTTTTCTATAGTCTTATGTTTCCTATGTTCATTAGCAGAGATAATGCATGAAGTAAAACTTAGTATGAAAGAAATTCATTTTCCTTATTATTAACCTTAAAATACAATATTATTAGAAGAAGCTCTATGATATTTTACTGCTATTCAAAGGCAACAAACGGAAACTGGAATGTTCTGCTCAAACATAAAACTGATTAGTAGAAGAATCCAATTTTCAGCCGAATATGGAGAGAATAATTCTATCAGGTATTTGTATGTAGGACTACATAAAGTCCTGTCAATTTTCTATTCAGTGAGCAGGAACGATGGCGTCACAATTGATGATTGTTACGCGGTTGCTGGCCCTTATCATACAAGGCAGACTGATGGATGGTTTATCCGGGGTGCCAGGCCAAACGGCACTTTAAAAACTTTCCTTTTCCTAACCACAAATTTATTCAATCAGTTTACCTTTCTTAATAAAAACTCTATTCAATAGCCATAATAAAATAATCAAAATAAAATTTTATGGAAAGTATCTTGCCCAGGCCGGGATACGATTGTTATGACGACAGGTAATAAATAGTTTCTTAATAGAAATCTGAGGCATATTGCATGAGAAAATGCAAACTGAGAATAATTATAGTCAACCCGTGCTCCGCAAGGGTCTATTTTGAAACATGACAAACTGAGAACTTTACGTAATGAAATCATGAAGAATTGAAAATAGGCCTATAACCATCCTCCATTAATTAAGAATCTATATGCAGAATCTCAAGTTAATTAGTCAAGAAGTTCAGATGTGATGATGCGTGAAACATAATTTTCCTATTCCGTACGTGTATAAGCCAGTTCTTTACTTTATTATAGTATTATATTATTTACTTTATTTAATATTTTTTTCATAGTATTTACTTTATTATAGTATAGATTACGAACTTGATCTGTAGAATGGTTCTAAGAAGTCATATTCACAGTTTGAAAATAATCAGTGGAAGCCTGAATTTGTTATCGTCAAACATACTAACGGAAAAATTATTTGGAATTGCTACGATATTTATTGAAATTATTAGTCTAGTTTCAGTTACTACACCATTATAATCCCTCGTGAACTTTGAAGAGATGGAGCATCAAGGTATTCAATTTAAAAATGAAGCCATATGTTTGAAAGTTAACCAATGATAGAAAATAAAATTATCGACGTTCACATTTTCTTTCTGTATTATATTTGAATATATGAGACCAGGTCACGTCTGTCAACTGGTAGTCGTAATAATTGTCAAAACAGCCGTGTAAACTAGACTTACATGCCTGTTACTCACACATAGATTTTAGGATGTACGATTTTTTGCGGTCCTTATGAATTCTATCATATTTAACGGAACTTGAAAAAATAATCTGTTTGACATCATCAGTTTAATCTAATGGAATTTATAAGGACGGCAAAAAATCGTTCGTCTAAAAATCGATGCGTGTGTTACTAGCCTTAGTTTGGTGTCTAGGTCAATAGAGATTCATAGTGCTACTTAAAAGAACGAAATAATATAATAAGTTGGTTGTTCCTTTTCTAAGAAATCCTTCCGAAACAAAATTTCGATTCCTAACCACTCGCAAATCTTTTCAATCAACGTCGAGAGTACTTTAATCTAAATATGCGATTTTACATGAATCTGAATCTGAGTTGGAGAGACAGATCAGGAGACGAAGCAACGAGGAATTATTTGTTCGAAATTGTTGACAGATTTGTTCTGATCTTAAATCAGCCGATTTGCTACCGCCGGAGTACATCTTGAAAGTAATCCTCTTTGTGCACGTTGTTGAACTCAATCCTTTCATGTTTCAACCAAAGCACAAGCAGACGCAGAAGCAATCCTTCAAGCACAAACATTTCTCTCTTCCATGCAAATCGCACTCAGCGCGAATAGCGAATAACTGGAATTTTGCACGAATGGCGCACAAAAGCGTTTTTGAGAGGTTTT
The DNA here is from genome assembly GCF_014356525.2 of Nilaparvata lugens. NCBI lineage: Eukaryota > Metazoa > Arthropoda > Insecta > Hemiptera > Delphacidae > Nilaparvata > Nilaparvata lugens. The sequence goes on along the minus strand of NC_052518.1, from coordinate 61,631,199 downwards.
CAGAGAAGGGGTATAGGCTAATAGGAGTACCTCTCAGGTAGTAAGAACAATCGTGGATCAGAGAAGATAGAATCGGATTTTCCAATTGAAGGCTATTTGAGGACTGTTATATTAGTTTTCCTCATTTCTCAGTTCCGAAATAGGATAGTTCAAGATTAGTGAGAAATTCATACTTTACTTCGCTAGCAAAACATAAGAAGACTAATAATTAAAGGAATAAGCAGAGTTAAGTCAAATATATAATATTTCAATACCGAGAAGGTTCCCTTAGTGATCCAATAATACAAATCAGAACGTTTGTAGTTACTGGTTTCAAGGCAAACAAGTTTGCTTCAACAATGAATGCTCATATGAATTGTTTTTTGATGCGATTTCAGGTAGTATATTCAAGGGATTATTTATATAATATACTATTAGGTAACCCTTTCTTCGCAAGGGTCTATTTTAAAACTGCAAAATGAAAACTTGACGTAATAAAAAATTCGAAATTTGAAAATAGGCCTATAACCATCCTCGGTTAATGAAGAATCTTTATGCAAAATTTCAAATCAATCAGTCCATTAGTTCAGACGTGATGATGTGTCAAACATAATTTTCCCACATCACATACGTGTATGAGCCAGCTCTTTCCATTATTATAGTAAAGATGATGGATAGATGGATGATTTATCAGTATCTTTGAATGAGAATAACTTTTGAACGGTTTGAGAAATCGGTGCGGTTTTGATGCGACAGAAAATCAGTTATTTTTATTCGAATAGGATCCCTAATCATACCTATCATCTAGTGTCCCTTTTAAAAGAAATGTTCAGCTGCTTCTATACAACAACTGGAAGCATGACAAATTGAAAACTTGACGTAATGAAATCTTGAAGAACTGAAAATAGGCATAAATAACCATCCTCGGTTAATTAAGAATCTATATGCAAAATTTCAAATTAATCAGTTGAGTATATTTCAGACCTGATGATGCGTCAAACATAATTCCCTATTCCCTACGTGTATACGCCAGTTCGTTCCTTTATTATAGTATAGAAAACTGAAGAATACATAATACTTGACAACCTCACAGAATCATATAGATTTTTCCAATACATCAATAAATTTTAGTTCGATTAGGATCCTCCTCAATTTGAATCATGCAGCCTTTTGTTTTCCCAATTCCAAACAAAATACCTTAAATACTCGTTTCACTGGGAATTTGTGTCTGATAGTACATTAAAACTGAAGAATATGAATTATTACTTATTTCATTGTGATCTATTCATGTTTTTCTTATGAAATTTAATGATAGGCCTACAGCATGAAGACTATGTCCAGTTCATTTGTACTGGTGGCAAAATTTTACATTGAAAATAATTATTTGATAAAATCCAAGTTCAATTGTAATTAAAACAAATTCCTTCAAAAAATAATTGATAATGATACGTTTCGAGGGAAAAAATTAAGAACAAAAAAATTGCGAAGCATCGGGACTCGAACCAAGGACCCATCACTCCATAAGCTAGCATTATACTTGTGATTTATACTATCATTAAATTTCATAAGAAAAACATGAATAGATCACAATGAAATAAGTAATAATTGCGCTAGGCGGCCGTTCGAAAATGATAGTCTTGTAACAGCATTATAACCTCCTCATAAAAAATACACTCTGGGCTGCAACAATGTAGCCTATGGAACTTCATGTACGGTAGCATAGATGAATTTGATCATTAACTCTGAAAAATCTAGGAGAAAAATTGAAATTTGGGCTTCCAGGTGCACGAGATTGATATTTTTAGAATTTATGTTCAAAATTTGCAGACCTAAATCATTCCCGTTTTTCCGGTATGCAATCCACAAGTTGACATGTTTTGATGCGAACAAACGAACAAACGAACACACGAACAAATGAACAAACACAACCCTACTCTCTCTTATTATATAGATAATATTTCCATCACTATTATATGTATTTATCATTGATGTATGTATTATAATATTCTATTTCTAAACATGCCGTTATAGTAATTACACATTGAAGTAGCAGTTATTAATTTTTGAACGTTATTGAGTACCATAAATCCTGTAATTTTGAGAATTAGAAAGGAAAAAGTTATAACAAAGTGTAAGATAATGTACGAGAAATTGCATTTTTAAAATGACCATTTTTTGTTCACTTTTGTGAGAAACTTGCTTCTTTTGCAAGATACTTATTTACCGTGGAGAAAACATTGGTGAATGAAGATTGAGTTTTGGTGTGAAATTACTGTTTTTTATAGCAATGACGAATAATTGACTGATTGGTATTGCAAGCAAGCTATGTAATTTTCCAGGCAGACCTTTCACAGACCCCTCATTTGTTTGCGTGAAGATGTTGAGAGGAATCTTTGATTACCGGACTTGTAACTTTGTGATTTGCGATTATATGTTATGGGTTTATCTATAGGAACGTGTGTACATAAATAGTACATAATTGTCTTTTTTTTAGGGCTACTTTTAATATAAATAAAAATATAAATCTGAGTAGGGGAGAATGGGGGAATAATATAAAAATTGGGGAATAAAAAACATATGAAAATTCCACAGCATATATATAACTGTTCAATATATTAATAATATATTAATGATGTTGATTTTTCCATTCCATACTTATACAGCCAATAGCTTTTTAGGAAAAATTGTCATGTCTCTAACTAGAAAATAAAAAGGGATAAAAATTTGTTTCTTACTACCCCATTCAAGTCTATCTTATTGACCCACTTGGGGTAACAAGGAACAGTGTAGTCATTTCATCAAGTAATAGCATGAATAATCAAAGGAGCCTGCTAGGGACATCTCCTTGGTGTATCTTAGTGCCCCACTAAATTTCAGGTTTTTCCCTCAATTCATTTCAAAGTTATGAGTATTCAAAAATTAGGCTCGAAAAGTTGAAGGCCGAAAGCTTTTTACAACATTTCAATTTGTAAGTAAAACACTAGAAAATCATGATTTACATGTTGAATACTCAATTAGATTTGATTATAGTTGGAAATTATACTTGAAAATTGTGCTTAAAAATTGCACATGGAAATTATTCTTGAAAAACACTTGAAATTTGATATAAAGTGAAATGGAAATTGTACTTGAAAACATACTTGAGATCCAAGAAAGTGATTAATAAGCATTCACAGGTACACATGGGTTGAGACGTAATGAACGAACGCACTCCAGGAGTCAAAGAAGAAAGAAAGAGAAATAAACGATTTTACACCGATGCCATCATCACGTCCTTACGACTAGATGATAGAATCAGAGATAATAGAAATAATAATATTTCCTTACTTTATGCAACGTTGGTTGCAATGTAATTAGCCAGTTTCAACTCTTATATCACCTAACGAACAATTCTTATTTTGTGGTCCACAATGATTCATAGTTCTAAGTTGATTGATCTCATCTGTGAACAATTATTGCAAAGCTTCCATATTTATGCATACTCAATAACATAGTTTTGAATGGAAACGTTTAACTCAGGCTCTAGTCAATAATTGGGCAAAGTGGGCTATTGCCTAAGGCGAAAATTTCTGTTGAATTTAATCTTGTTCATTTTTGTTTCTTCAAATGATGCCAAAGAACATTATTTATTTTAAGAACATGCAAGTGGAAATTGGCATCAAAACGAAAGCTATGAAATAATACCTCATCAAATTGAAATTCATCAGAGTCCATTTGCTCGAGAATATTGAAATTTTTCTGGAAATGATACTCATTTCAGTTGAAATGTTTAAAAAGAAATCATTAGAGCCGTGTCTGAGTAAATCGTGAAGAAAATGGTTTTTACCTATTATCCGCCCTTTTGTATAGAATTACTTATTTCCGAATCCTCTTAAGGACCTCGAGTCTTTATTAATTAGGAATGGAGTGATCGTGTTCACACACACACCAATAAACCAACACAGATCAACACCTAGAATGTTTTTGGATTCAGGGAACCTTGAAACGTGTAAAAAACATAGATTAACATTTCCTTAAAGTTTTTAGGAAAGCAATACGTTCCTTACCTATGGTAGTACCATAGGTACTACCTTACCTATTCAAATAAGAGGTATATAGGGCAAGGAAAGTAATAAATTGAATATTTCAATGTACGATGCCCAAAAAAGAAATATCGATAATCGAAGTGTAATTGCAAATAATAAGAAATGTATTTGTTCCAGTGTGCTTCTTGGACAGAGGACTAGCTGGCAAACTACCTAGATTTTAGCATTGAAGTCTCTAGTTGAAGTTTTTCAATCGTCTGGTTCACTTTTGATATGCTATTATAATGATACCCACCTCAAAAAGAACGAAGGAGTGGGTCATTGGCCACTCCTTATTTGTTTGTTACAATTTTATTGGGTAACAAACTTTATCTGTATAATGGTTTCAAGAATATGAGGTCAACATTTTAAGTTGATTGCTCAGAGAGTTCAGTAGTTATTGCCGAACATACAAACGTGAACATCCTTGAGTCTAAGCTAAGAGCTGGCTACGCTCGCTAATGTAATGGACCCGTGAATAACGGGTCTATTACATACACGTGTAAGTAGTGCAGGATATCCGCATATATCTTTGTGATGAATATACTCAGTCACTTATAATAATTGACGAATCAGAAGAAACAAACTAAAAAATCAATAGCATGCGTTACTAATGACAATTGATGCCATAACCATTCATAGCATGTTTGTCCCCAATCAATCATAATACTAGCAATTCAATTGTCCTTTTTCCAAATGCTGTCAATGAGGTCCTAATATAAGTATCCAGAATTCCGAACTACTAATGGCTTTCCATCATATAAATCCATTAAGCTTCATCATCATTAGATTGTAGATAAGAAACTAGAACACTTATGAATATGTGAACAGGAATAATTGAGTTATTTTGATTCTATAACACCCTCGGTTTTGTGCATTTTAGTGGAATAATTCGAGTTTAATCAACTTTGGTTTTATCAACAAAAAATTCATTGTTTCCTGTTCAGATCAATAAAATCAATAATTCGCGATTGAACAAGATGATTGGGACTTGACCTAATTGGGTCTTGTCTGATCAAATATTCGAATAGTGAATTTGAAGTTTTCACAAAAATGTTTCAAATAGAAGTTCCTGAAAAGCCTAGAATGTGGGTTATATTGATCAGCGACGAACAATAATTTGCACACTATTAATTTATCATTTGAATTGAATTTTTGCGTGAAGCAAATGAAGCCAGTTGTATTGGTCTGCCTGGAAGAGTCCATTAGCTGCCTGAAACGGGCTCAGCCACAGCTTTGCAATGATGATTAATGATTCTCACTCTAGCTCTCGCTCCCTCTCCTTTCAGTCCAATTAAGGCCTTTCATTTCAATTTCGGTCATTTGAAATTATAATAAATCGCTCGTCGTACAAAAGCCAGCATCGCATTCAGCGCGCTATTGTTATGTGTAACGCGGTCTACATGTATTTTAGAAATTCTGAGTGATGATCTGAGATCTCAGCTTCCAAACATTCAAGCCTCATTTGATAATTCTATATTTGAGTAAGAAAAATTATGTGAGCTTTAATTGTAAGGAGCAGCTTAGTAAAATATACTAGTAGATAGAAATAAAAATAAAAATCTTAGTACCCTTTTTCGAATTATTTAATCACAACATGTTTAAAAATTGATGTTTTTTCAAGTCAATAAAATGGTATACTAGTGGAGTTTAATAATGAAAGTACTTACTATTCCAGTACTAGTTACTGGAATTCGTTACCATTATTGACAAAAATATAAGGGCTATTGAGAAAAAATCCAAGTTAAAGTGGCATTTGTATCATTGAGCCCATTTTTCAATGGTATTGGTCTTATAAAGGTTTTTATCGTTCTGAGATAAATTTCAATTTTCAATTTTTGATCTGTCAATTAGTTTTTGAGAAGGCCAAGAAAATGCAGGTAAAACGCTCAAAAATGAAGAATCTTGGGCGGAATTATTTCATAACCCTCCTAATAGGGTACAACATTTTTACACCTCAGCTGAGCCTGTGTACAAAATTTGAACATTTTTTGCTCTAGCGAAATGCGTTTACAGAGATCCTTGATCATTTCCTGCATGAAGAACCTATTGCTCGGTCCAATCTCTTCAACAATTTGAGGATTCTTAGCCTAAGATCATTATACATATTCAAAGTACTTATGCAGTTTTATTGGGCTAGTGGGAACATGGGGAATACAGTGGATTTAGCTGAGCATGTGCCTCTTACTCGGAGGGCTGGTCAGTTTAGAGTGCCAAGACTCAATTCAACTTTTTTTAGAAAATCTTTTCTATTCTTAGAAGGAAAATTCTGTGATAAACTGCCTCCATCCATTGTGCGTAGTGGCTCAGCACAGCTGCTCAAGCATAATTTGGAGACATTCCTGTTAAATCTGACCTAACATAGCCTAACCTAACCTAACTATATATATAGCTGGTAGTGGAAAAATCAAGTGAATGTGTCATCTTATATATATATATATATATATATATATATATATATATATATATATATATATATATATATATATATATATATATGTATATAAGATGACACATTCACTTATATATATTATACATTCACTATATATATGAATATATAAATATATATATATATAATATATATATATATATATATATACAGGGTGTCCCAGATAAGGTGTAAACCCCGGCTACCATAGATTTTACATGCAATTTGCAACAAAAAATGTTCAGTAAAATTTTCTCCTATCGACCTTCGTTTTCGAGATATATCGATTTTTTGATATTTTTCAAGTAGGCGTTAAGTCTAGTTTTTTCATGAGTGTTTGATTTTTCCAATTCACTATTTCAGTTTTGTTGTTTTCTGTTTCCAAGTTTATATTTTAGTTAGAGTATTGTTTTCGAGTGTAGTTTGTTTGAGTTTTTTTTTAGTTTATTAGTATTATAAGTCTTTTTTCTACTCAAGTTCAATAAGTTATCAAGTGTCCGTGTTTATTATTATGTTACGAACCAACTGGGAAAACTTGACTATTGACTGGAAAGACATAATTATCGACCGACTGGAAGCACGTTACTTTTCATACAATGACTGCGAGAATTATTGTCTCTTTTGTTGGGTGAGCATTAGAAAAACTTTTTATTCTATCAGAGCAGCTGATTAATGAACAGATTGATTTTTTCTTCTCACTCAATTGAATCTCAATGGTAGATCTATGAATTTAAAACAACTAAAAGATGGCTTTAGGGTGCTCTACATAAAAATTTTCATTTTTTAACACTCTAGTTTTGAAATTTTCCTGGAAAATTTATACTCATTCGATAGTTTATAAAATGACAAAGTTTTATCATTATTGGAAAAATATTGTTACCGTGAAAAAAAAATCAAGAAAAAACTGTTTGAAAAGTTTAGACTTTAACTCGACTTTGAACTTTTTTTCAACTTGTATCTCAATAACAATTGCAGATACGAACTTCTAACCAGTTTCATTGAATTTCTCAGCCAAATTTCCTAGAGAAAAAGTATTTTTACGCCCTCAATCACTCGACACAAAGCTATTAAATTGTAGACAATATTATTCACACTCAAACAAGATAAGTCTCGTTTTTAATTGAAAAATAGAATAATTTAAACTGAATTTCTGATTCGAGGATTTGAGATAGACACCTGTATTTGGTCTCATTCGAAAGATAGTCGAAAAAGGAAGTTTTTGCGCTATAAAAATTATTTCGTACCCTGGAAAAAAAATCGAGAAAAATGGGTCTGAAGTTTTCAAAAAAACTTCAAAAATCACTCTTTTTCAACTTTGACCGCTAAAAAATACTACTCAATAATTGACCTTGGCATGTTTTATACCTCAAATCAATGTGAAATTTTGTCCTATTTTCAAAGATGTCCTTAAAATTCACTTAAGACCAATGGTTCTTGAGATATTGACGATTTAATGACTGGAAGTACGCCTACTTGAAAAATATCGAAAAATCAATATATCTCGAAAACGAAGGTCGATAGGAGAAAATTTTTCAAAACATTTTTTGTTGCAAATTGCATGTCAAATCTATGGTAGCCGGGGTTTACACCTTATCTGGGACACCCTGTATATATATATATATATTATATATATATATATATATATATATATATATATTATATATATATATAAGATGACACATTCACTTGATTTTTCCACTACCAGCTATATATATAGTTAGGTTATGTTAGGTTATGTTAGGTCAGATTTAACAGGAATGTCTCCAAATTATGCTTGAGCAGCTGTGCTGAGCCACTACGCACAATGGATGGAGGCAGTTTATCACAGGATTTTCCTTCTAAGAATAGAAAAGATTTTCTAAAAAAAGTTGAATTGGGTCTTGGCACTCTAAACTGACCAGCCCTCCGAGTAAGAGGCACATTCTCAGCTAAATCCACTGTATTCCCCATGTTCCCACTATATTTATATATATATAGCTGGTAGTGAAAAAATCAAGTGAATGTGTCATCTTTTATTTTTATTATTATTTTTTTTTGTATATGCAGTGTACTGTTATAAAAGCAATTTTTTTTTTAATTTTTGTAGATACTTCCATATGCAGTCAAGCTTTGAAGCTTTGCATATGTATAATTTAATCAGAAGGATTCATTAATATTACTTTTCAATTGTTATTATTTGGTGTATTGTATTATTACAAATTATTGTATAATGAATTTTTCTGATAAATAAAATCATTATTTCTTATTATTTCTATCTACTATTTTGAAAAGAAATTATGCAGCAAAAAGTGTGGCAACAAAGTGGCTCTGATGGGTAGCAATAGTACTATTGGTAATTACGGTTCTTAAACACGTTAGCTGCCACGTTAATTTCACTAACATTTCCCACCAAGCCAAAGTCAATTCCACTCACCATACAGTTGTTCTATCATTTTCGTGACATTATACATGTATATACTGCTTATGACTTATCTTGAACTCTTTTCATGATTATTAAAAGAAAAAAGAGTGACACATTTTGGGTTCACATGTCCTGGAAGTAAGTCACCTCCCCCCTGTGACCATGTGACCCACAAAAGTGTCACACTTATTTTCTCAAAAATTCACAATGAAAGGTTCATTTGAAATAATTGAATCATGAAAGATCCCCTAGAAATCTAGTTGGGATGCAAGAATAAAAACTCAAGTATTCAGAATTATCAATAATTTGTATTAGCAAAGAAAAATGCTGAAAATTATAATCTGGATCAGCTTTGTCATCACTATCAAGGTCTTCAAAAATTCCATTGTCATTATCACCATTAAAACTATTATACAGTTCTTACTGACTTCAGGAATCTATTATAAAGAAAAAAATAATACTGTACAATAATAACAATATTTACAACAGTTCATGAAACAATATGAGTATAGGAGTTTGTAAGTACAGATGTGTAACTATGTGAACATCAGAAGAGAACAACAATACCATAACCTCAAAATCAATCACTTCTCATGTACGGATAGCAGCTTCTCTTTGTCTCAGATACGAAAGAGCACTGTCTACCACTGTCTACTTGATATCATGTGGATAAACAACTATTTGATAATTTTAAATTGAGATGATTCACACATTGAAATTGTAAGAAATAGTACTTGATTGGTGAAAATTTGAATATATTGTAGCACTTTTTTATTTTTGTTTTTCATCATTTTAAAGGATAATAGAAAAAATTTTTGTTTTATTCTGATTCATAGTTTCAGATTGAAGATTTGGTGTTGAAATTGAAGTGAACATAACCTACATAATATTTGGACGATTTGTGACAAAATCAGGAAATTGAAGAAGTTTTGGGCAATAGCCTGTTTTTTCTTTTCCGACTATTGTATTGTTCGCTCTATCCAATAGATAAATGAATAAATAAATAAAAATGCTAAGAGCATGGAGCAGTTCTCTGACGCCATGTTTATCAGTCTATGGATTAAAGCATACAGGTCATACGGCCAAAAAGAGTGGATGTTCTGTGAAAATTAGGAGTCATGCGGCCTGTGGGTGAAACATAGTGAGACACGAGAAGAGGTAACATGGCAGTTAACGTGCATCTGAAATAGCTGAGAAAACGCTGGAAAAACGCAGGTTTCGGGCATATCTTTGGAAATTTCCTCAAATGCGTTCCTAGTGCGCCTCTAGATGGCCAACTGAAAAAACTTCCAAATTTAAATGTATTTTGTGTTCTAAATTTTCAGTTCTGGTGATTATTAATGAGTGAGTGGATGAATCAGTGTCATTTAGTGTCATTTCGCTTTCATGGAATATTATACTGCATTCTTTTCTACCTAGCTCCAATACTACACAATTTACTTCCTGTACACATGAGGATCAAGATAATAAAAAATCAAAAGCACCGTTAGAAACTGGATTATAACAACTGGAAGGCATTATATAGAAAACATAGTCATGGCAGTGCCATCATCATTATCATATATGGAAATTTGAATGGGATTTCATTCTTAAAGCGATTTGATTATTATGTAATAGATGGCTTATAATTATTATTGTTGTTTATTTGATGATAGATTATCAAATGAAGTATTGAGTAGCCCTGAGTTTAGTGAGAGTGGCGTGAAGTTGTAAACTTATTGGTCTGACTGTTTAATATGTGTATAATATGAAAACTATATAGTGTGACGAAATGTCAAGTCTTGTTTGCTAGTTAGAACTAGTAATGCGAATAAAATCACGAATATATCAACAAAAACTTCATGAAACAAAACTAGACCGTTTTAACAGGAAACCGTACTTGAAATGATTATCACAATGGGAAAGATCCGACGCCCTGAGCTTTGGAATCCTGCAATCTTGACTCAAATTTTTACCCAGTATGACTTCAAAGTTTGATATTTGAGCAGAATTGGAGTAGGCAGCTTGAAAGTAGGGTGGGGTAAGGGTTGAGCAGTGAATTACTAAGGCAAGTGATGTGAGCAGCTGAGCAGGGGTTGAAGGATGCGTGAACGGATCAAACGATCTATTTCTGTCGCTTACTCTGGCTAGTTGGACGGTTCAGTAAGGAGCTTCGGTCGAGTGTTAAAACTCACTATCTAGTGCAGTAAAGTCTTCATCATCCGATATTGATTCTACAATCATTTGTTTTTCAAACCATCTACAGTTTCCATATAAGCACTGAACAGCTTTGCGATGGGGTGATGACAAATAATAATTTGTCTAATCGCCATTGATCTAACAATGTGGGGCATTACAATCATGATGTAATAAATTCGTCATATAAAAATAAAATGGAACTATTCGGCGAAGACTAAATCACAGGAAAACGAAACGTCTCATAAAAAAGAAATACCAGGTTCACCAAAGATACCGGTACAGAGATTGATAATATGTGTAACAAGCGTATCGCCATAGAATAAAACAATAAAGTATAAGGTAACGGTTAACTTGATATCTCGAGAAAGCTGATGTTTTGATATTCTGAGTGTTTAGAATCAATAGAAGAAAGTAATCATTTGATATTTGTAAAAGGTAACAGAACGATTATTATGATATCACACAATCATGTAAATATAACAATCATGTTATATTTACCATGCAAATCGTTTCGGATGGAAAGGACTTATTTTGTTTTTATTCAACTTCAAAGGAAAATTAACAAGAAAAAAGTTGTTTGGATGTTATAAAGGCGATATTGAGAAGTCCTCCTTGTTGAGTAATCCTCCAATAAAAATATGTCTATAGACGTTGCGAGAACGTCCATCTATTGAATTTAACCGCCGTAAATTAACCTATATTTAATGAAAGCAATCTACTAATCTAACTAATTTTAATCTACTAATCTAAATCTACTAATAATATAAATCTAAATCTACTAAATCTACTAATTCAACGGAAGCTATGGCTGGAGAACCAGTTGCATCGCACGATAACGCGATGACGCCATTACCGATGCAACCGGGCTAATTATATTAATTTATGATGAATAAGCTTCATTTATTATTTTATTGAAACACTCCTCATGAATACAACTGATGGCCAAGAGCAAAGTGTGAGTGAAAGCATTACTTTCTTGATGTTAATTATCTTCCTGTTGAGTATTACCTTCTTGAGAAAATTGTTGTTTCAGAAAAATTCAATTATTGACAAAAGTCGATTTAAAAAAAAATCTCTCCTCATTCAGACATGAAAATTCCTTCTTGATTGAAAAAAAATCTTTTTGAGAGAAATACTTCTTGACAAAAATCACTTTAGCTCCTATGTACCTTCACTGATTTGCCCCTAATGAGATACGAATTGATTTTCCAGTTACCTAGGTACTAACATCAGAACCAACTGGCAGCCCTTGATTTATTGATTGAACAAGGGTTGTGATGGCTGCAGCCCTTAAGGCATTACGCAATACCTTTGCAATACAATACGCCTTAGCTTTGCATAGCTCGAGACTATATATATCCTGAATTTCAATGCGATCCAATACAGTCTTCCACTCTCATCAGAATCATAATGTTCATTCAATGAAATCTTTCAAAAGATGAAGTAGAAATGATCAAACATCGATGTTATTTGTTTTGGTAAAAAATGCCACTAATGAGAATTGGGGGCCTCAGGATACTAGTTGCCCACGATGCAAATAGTATTCCAGAGCTAAATTTGTAGAGCCTTTGTAACTGAAAGCCCTTCTGTAATTGGAACGAATACCTCTCTTCGGCAGAATGGGTATTTACATCAGTCATGCGATTCGTAATCATTAGTTCAATTCGAAGACTTCTCAATCAGTTTGGAGTTCCTAAGTCTAGAGATTTTGCGATGAGAGGACTTCAATATTTCATCAAGGATACTCTCAAAATCAGCGTTTCTCAAGCGTTTTTATGTGTTTTCTCACTTTTTTCATTGATTGATAGAAAATATTTATTCAAATTTGGTACACAGGTTTAGCTGAGGTGGAAAAATGTTGTTTCAGGAGGGCTTTGAAATAGCTTACGGCCAAAGATGCTCCCAAAACAGGTGTTTTTCAGCGTTTTTCTGTGTTGTCACAGCTTTTACAAGATTAAATTGACAGAAAACGTTCAAATTGGGTTCAGCTAGGGTCTATATATTTTATGTTGAGAAAACTTCAATATTTTGCCGAAGATTTTGCCCGAAATTGGCGTTTTTTTTAATATTACAGTTTTTTCATCATCTTATAAACACAAGTTGTACAAATTTGGTACACAGGTCCGACTAATATCTTTTTGGGTTTTCAGTAAGTTTTTTCAGGTTTTTCAGGAACAAATAAATTTGAAGTGTATAAAGGTTAAGCTTAAGTAATGGTGGTGCTAAATTAGAGGTTTCAATGAGGATTCATGGGCTTTCAATGTATTTTCTACATCTCTGGTGTTAATTCTTAATTAAAAGGGTTGATATCTGGGTTGAGTCTGTTGAGTTCTCCACATCATGCCTGTTTTAAATTTCAAATAGCTACCGTATTGGACTGGAATATAAGATAATTCTCATAATATCTTAACCAAATCTCTAATTATGGAACAACTAAATATTATTATTGATTCTGATAAAAATGAAGACTTTTGCAACCCTGCGCTATAAACTTCGAATCAACTGATAATCGAGCCTGAGAGTCTCTTCAGACTTTTCGATGAAAGAAAGCAAGCTGAAATGATAAATGTAGGCGAGCAAAGCGAGCCTGCTAATTCAATCTGTGGATGATCCGGCCATATAACTTTTAAACAGTTCACATGCTACTTCTCTGATTCCATAGAAGACTCTACTTCAGCAGAATATCATGTGACACCGTATCAAATACGTATTTCAGGTCCAGGGATATTGTCAGAGGTTTCTCCTCACCGTTGACTCTTCTGATATTTGTGAAATAACAATTGCATCATTGGGACTACAGATTGATTTGAAGCCATATTAATTTGGCGATAAAGTATTATTCTTCGTAAAGAAGTTGATAAGTCTTGATCTATATATATATAAAAGCGAAATGGCACTCACTCACTGACTGACTGACTGACTGACTCACTCACTCACTCGCAGAACCAGGGGTTCCCAGCCCCCCCAAGGCCAATGGCGCATGCCCCCCCCCAATTCAAGTGTAATGCCCCCCCCCAATCCATGTGTAATGACCCCCCCCAAAGTACCCCAACTTCCAACTCTTTAGTTTTTAACATTAGTCAGTGTATGACAATAAAATTCACATCTTAAGGTGCTTACAGATATACGCGCCGCGAACATGAGCAATTCACTTTTAATCAGCTGATGCCAAGCTTTTTATATCTGTATTTTACCGTTTCTGTAAAAATACAGATATAATCAGCTGATTGAAAGTGAATTGCTCATGTTCGCGGCGCGTATATCTGTACGCACCTCTACATTCTAATCTTCCAAAGGACATTATTTACCTTTGGTCTTGTGAGGAATTCTTTCTGTTTTCATAATATTGTAAAAATATATTCTATATCATCGTCTCTTATCTCTTTAAAATAGAAATAAAGTATTTTTTTGATATTATTTTTGAGACTAGCAGTGCACCCGTTCTTGTTCGGGAGGACTAGAAAGAACTTCATTACATCAGGAAAAACTACATGACACATATTTTAATAGGATATTAAAAGATAAGTAAGGGAGGCTTTGCTTTTTGAATGTTAAGGTTACTTATAAAAAGTTGAATAATAATATCATTGATAATTCTTTATTGCAAAAGAATATTGCATAGCAATATTGGTAAACATTCATACAAATTTGGATCGATTTTTTTCATACAATATATAATGTCGGCAAGTTTAGGTATTCTAAATCCTATACTATTAAACGAGCAATTTCTGTTTAGATGTTTTGATGTTTAAATTGTTAGATGTTTATATGTTTGTATTTCACCGGATCTCGAAAACGGCTCTAACGATTCTCACGATATTCAGAACATAGTAGGTTTATAATATGAAAATTCGATTACACCAGGTCTCATCCCTGGGGAAACTCGCTGAAGGACATTAAAAGAATTTATTCATCCTTGGAAAAACAGCTGATAATTTCGGCGTCTGTTGATGATGGAAGTGAGTGAGCGAGTGCATGTGTGTGGGACTGAGACAAAATTATGACTCAGCTGTTGAACTTTTGTACATAATTCAATCAGGTACTTAGTGACAGTTGTACAAAAGCCGGTTAAATTTTAATCCTGATTAATTCCAGTAGAACCAATCAGATAAGCTATCTTTTTGAGATGGTCTTCTGTGATTTGGTTCACGTGACATGAATCAGGATTAAAATTTAACATGCTTTTGTGAGAGAAATTTTCGCATTCCTCTGCGAATTAATCTCAATCCACTGTGATTAGATAGAACCTTTCTGTATGAACTATGAATATTTATTATAATTTCTTCTTTCGTAATAATTTTTATATGCTTTTGTAGGTACTCTAGAGCGGAGCTTGGTGCCCTGATATTTATGGTGATACGATGAATTGGAATAGGTTGTCACTGATGTTGTGTTGTTGGTAGTATTTACTTTTTAACATTACAGGAGTAAATAACACAAGTCGAACAAAATGTATCTTTAAATGGTTTGGTTTTTGGAATAAAGATATCATCTGAACAAGTACATTTTGTAAATTCTATCTATTAATACCAAATATCGGGGCACCGAGCTTTGCTCGTTATTTATTAATTGATAAACAGATTTATTTCATTGATAATCATTTCTTTAAAATGATTGGGGAAGTACTAACAGGCACAGCCCAAAACTGTTACTTACCCGAATTTTGATTTATTCACTACGAAAAATATATTTCGTCTGTGATTTATTCACAGACGAAATCATCATCTGTTTTTCCAAGGATGAATTATCCTTTTCATGTCCTTCAGGGAGTTTTCTCAGGGATGAGACCTAGCGCAATCGAATTTTGATATCATAAACCTACTATATTCCGAATTTCGTGAAAATCGTTAGAGCCGTTTCCGAGATCCGTTGAACATAAATAACCAGATAGCCAGATAACCAGATATATAAATAGAAAAATATAAACAGATATACATAAATTGCTCGCTATTATAATAGGATAACAACTTATAGTCCAGTCAAATGGTCGTTTTTCAGGAAACAGCCCCGAAATATTTTTTTTCGATGGTTCTATATATATTTTGGGGCGCTGAATTCTAATCTGAAATTTGCTGACACACCAGAAGGCGACTTCACCCCAAAATTTTGGATTTTTTTAAGTTTTCCATTTAATCTCGAGAACCTTGAATTTTTCGAGAAAAAGCATTCTCTATATGATATTAAAGATAATAAATTTCCAATGAATTGAGTGGTCGCGCAGGACTACTTTTTGGATTTTATATCTGAAGTGTTCCACAAGATACGCAACTTTGAATGTTCGAGAAATTTGTGATATTTTCCCCATTCTCACAGTCTGGCATATGCAACGTTGCGTATCTTGTGGAACACTTCAGATGCAAAATCCAAAAAGTGGTCGAGGTTGTGATGAATTTTCTCCTCTTTTCACTCCCATGAAATATACTTCTGTTTTCAATAGTCTACCGTTCAAAAGTTACAGCCAATTGAATGATGATCTTTATTTTCTCATTTTTCTTGTGATTTTACTGTTATTAAAGAGTCTCTAAAATGAGTACAATGCATGATCGAAACTTGCGATTGGTCTTAAATGAGAGAAAATTTCATGCTCTAGAAGCTGAGTTGCCCTAAATTGATCTTGCATTACTGTTTATATCGAAAAACTGTCCAGACTGTGAAAATGAGAAAAATATCGCATATTTCTTGCAACAGCAAGGAAACTCGAACACAAGACCATTAAAAATTAAAATGAAGGAAAGGAAATCAGAATGATAGTGGATAATGAGGTTATAATTTATTTTTGTCAAAGATTTACCTTCAAACTCATAGGCTTAAAATTACTAAAATTCCTGCATACAAAATATTATCAATTGTGCTTATGCTTTATATTGAGTTACACTTAGCAAAATATAACATTGTAAAGGTGGGAAAAATTAACTACATTAGGATATCTCTATTTAATACCTTGATTTTTTAATCATAATTCAAAATGTTGACATAAAATATACAAAAAATCATGCCCCCCCCAAAAATGTTGATGGCGCAAATTGCGCCATGCCTCCCCCCTTGTGGGCACCCCTGCGCAGAACTAAAAATCTACCGGACCAAAAACGTTCAAATTTGGTAGGTTTGTTCAGTTGGCCCTTTAGAGGCGCACTAAGAACGGATTTGAAAAAATTTCCAAAGATACGCCCAAAATCTGAAAATGATCAAGTTTAGTACAGAAGCTCAGCTAGGGTGTAATAATGTTGTGTTGGAAGGAATTTGCAATAACGTCAAAGATACGCCCAAAATTAGCGTTTTCTGTTTTTTCTCAGATTTATCGAGAACAAATGAACAGAAATTGTTCAAATTCATTACAGAAGATCAGCTAGGGTGTAATAATGCTGTATTAGAAGGAATTTGCAATAACGTCAAAGATACGCCATAATTAGCGTTTTTCCAGCATTTTTTTGCTTTTTCTGAGATTTAGAAGTCTTTTCTTAGAAGTCTGTAACTTCAGTCAGTTAAGCTTCTCCCAAGCTATTTATGATTTTTTAAATTTGTTGGAAGTATAACGTTCTAAATTGTAAAGTTTGAAAAGTTGAATTGTAAGGTAGTAAAAACTCTGTCGAAGCTGTAAAGTCAAAATCCGTTTCTTGAAATAGTTCTCCTTCGAAATGTTTGTCATGTCGTGAGTGGTGTCGTTCGCGTGCGTAATGAGGTAGTGCATAATAAAAAGACATACGGTACGATGGACAGCTTCCACGTGACATTTCTGTGGTGGACTTTCTTAATGGGTAGTAAGTCCCAAAAATACACTCAATCCATCAAATTACAAAAACCTAAAACTTGATTTTGAAAAATAGTCAACTCCGATTGTTCACGAGCAGAAAATTCACGTTGTATCGAGGTATCAGACGCGATTTTCTATGAACAACATGAAGTTTTGTAAAATTACATCAGTATCTGCAAGACTGCAAGAATTTTTTCATTGTGATTCCTTTTTGAATAGAGAGGTATTTTCATAAAACGCTCATAGAACAAAAAGAGTAAGTTAGTCTATTGTCATCTATCGAATGTTGCCCTCAACATTTACAACAGTTAAAAGCATTCCACATTGAGTTTTTCAATAACTAGTTGATTGTAGAGAACACGCAAGTTTGCGTTCAAACAATTGGGATGAAAACGATGAAATGTAGTAAGTAGAAACCGCTCGCAAGTCAATATTTTCAATGTTCATGGAGAGATACTTTTCAGGGGCGTTTTTCAACACCTATTTTTGTTTTTCCAGCTCAGGAGTGGAAGCACGAATGAATAAACGAACAAATAAAGCCAGCCAGGCCCATTCAATTTCAGAACGCGACGACTAAACAATATTGTTGTCTCTATGGAGACACTGCAAGTTTGCGACACAATGGCTCTAGCCTCCAGGCTATATTTATATGTATATGGAACTCATTGTATCATCGCAACCATTGTCATCGGCTCTTGTTAAATAGCATAACGAGTAGGCCTGCTGTGTTAGTGCTAGATACCAGACTGGATTTTCCTAGCTCAAGCCGGATGTTATGCTTCAACTCTCAACTGAAGTTCATGCTATGGAAAGGGTGCGGCAGCATGAAAAGGGATTAAATCTAGTTGCAAGTTGACATCTGCCTGCTCCTACTGCAAATTGTCCATTTTGCTAATTAGTGAATAGTGCAGCACAGTTTGCAGCTCTCCCTCATTTGGGGAAACTTATATTTATTAATTAATGCAAGGAATATAATATTCTGTAAATAATTGTCAATGAGAGAGATGTAACGTCAACTCACATTCTGATGATATAGTTGTGATTTGCTTGTACAAATAAACAGATTAACATTTATTGTATTGTGCAGCTCTCGCTAGTTTAATATTAATGTTGGTATAAATCTTGTTCATTATTGGGTACACTCGTAGGTAAATTATTATAATATTTAATTCTTGATCTATATAATCACATTTTTATAATTTGAAATTGATCAGCTGACGAGATCAATGTTGCTGTCTCTTCCAGTGAATGATTTAATAGAATCAACAGTTGGCTCTCTCATTAAGTTCGAATAATCGCATTTTCTTGAATTTCGAGAAACACACACACACACACACACACACACACACACACACACCACACACACACACACACATACACATACACACACAGAAACAAACTTGAAGCAATGGGAACTTGAAACGTATAGAAATTCAGAGTATGTATCTCTTCCTAGTCCAGGAAATAAATGCACAAAAAACTATAGAAAGAAAAGTTCACCCCCCCCGCTCAGTTCTGTTTTGGTTAGTTGGGAGGTAAACATAAAGTCCCCACCCCTAGCCACTGTCCACAGGGGTTAGGGGTGGCTCAAAGGAACAGACTTTTGGTTTCTCGCATATAACTTGAAAACTATGTAAGTTATCTTATGAATATGAATGTTCTATGCAAAATTGAAGCTCACTTGATTCCCCACAATAATTACCCAACAACTTATTCTGTATCTTTGATATGATGTGTTATTTCAATATTCCAAGATTTCCTCTCATTGTTATAGCACCCTTATGGGTGAAATTTTCTATTTTGCAACAGGTTTCATCCCAGCGGTTCTTCACATTCAACAAAGGGGATAAAGATGCACACTTTTGCTATGTTTACCTTACAACTGGTCACAGCTAAGCTGCAAAGTCAAAAATTATTGTGTTCCAGACAAACCCTTCATATTCTGCATAGTCAAATCAATTGTGTTGTTGCAGCATTGGAAATTTCACCCCAACCCCCCAACACATTGAAGCTGCTTTAACAATGAAAGGAAAACTTAGAATGGTGTGATAATACGTCACATCAAAGAGAATATAAAGCTCTAAAAATCTACGATAAGCATTAATATCCATGATGAATTTTTGAAGAGTTATAAGCCCTGAAAAAGCAGAAAATTTTATAAGAACCTGTTATTTGAACAATTTCACACTTCCAAGAGCGAATATCTCGAAAACTATTATTTTCAAATATCAACTTCTCTAAAGCAAAAGTTGTAGAGAATTTATCATGCTTCATTTTTGAGTGACTAGTCATGTCGATTGAACACATTGTTCCCAAGATATAATCGATGAAGCAAAAGGTTAAAAAGTTCAAATTTTTAACCACCCTCATCCCTTCAGCCCCCTTCTCTGGGCTACTTCTGCTAAGTCCTTCTAACCAGTCTCAACAACGCTGCGAAATGAAAAATTGTAAAAAGAACATTCTCTCCAAATTCATTTGTCAATTGCTACAATACTGGAGATTTCACAATCAACACTAAGTAGTTGCAACAGTCGTGAGGAAATGCTGTGTCAAATTATGCATAAGATTGGAGAGAACTCAGTGCTCCATAAGCTGATCATCAGCATGGATTTTTTTCATCTACTTTTAAAAAGTTACAAGAGCAAAATCTGGAGGCAAACGTGTTTTTTCAACATCTAACACCTTCAAAAGCGGATGTCTCGAAAACTATGGAAGAGAAAAAAAAGTAGTATAGATATTCTAGGGAATTATTTAAGCTTCAATTCTGTGTAGAAGA
Organism: Nilaparvata lugens; assembly: GCF_014356525.2. Lineage (NCBI taxonomy): Eukaryota > Metazoa > Arthropoda > Insecta > Hemiptera > Delphacidae > Nilaparvata > Nilaparvata lugens. Next base: position 61,610,622 of record NC_052518.1, on the reverse strand, counting down.
GTCATGTTTGTAAGATGAATATTTTCCGAGTTACATGCAAGAAACCAAAAAAATTTACCTTTGAACCACCCCTAACCCCTTAGCACAGTGGATAGGGTTGGGGACTATCAATATGTTTACCTCCTTACTACCCTTGTCTTCCAAATTTTTCCCTCTATAACCCTTCCTTGATTGGACTATTTGAAATAAAGTACAGTATAATTGGATTACAGCTGTTGCTAAACATAGAAATTATTTACTTTTTCGACATACTGTATCGTGGATATATTATTTTCTATCAGTTTTTAGGTTGAAGAGTAATCATTTTACTATTTATGTTATTTATGAAGTGGTAATATTACGGATTTCTATTGGCACACCAAAAAGTCTAGGTCACTCCGGAAAACACCTCTTTTGTATTTCTTTTTTATCATGGTTTTGAAAATAATTGTAGCTAACACTGATTGAGTGAGCAAATTTCCGTCCACGCTCAAATTTCCATAAAAAACATTCATTTCTCTTACAATCAATTCTCGTACCAAAACGTATCATACGTATAATTGTACAAATACTTTCTCAATTCTTGTATGAAAACATGCATTTTTTACAGTGCAGTATCATGAACATTCGTACAAATACGGCCGTTCCCATGCATATTGTAACTGATAATAACTCAAACTATCAATTATTGAAATACATGTACAACATGCGAGATGTGTCATTTAGCTTGAGAGCTGGAGATTGGAATCTGAACTTGTTATATGTGCTACGTGTTACGCTGATTGAAATAAGGTTCGCCTCACTTTTACAATGACACTCTCTCAGTCTCCTTCGTTTTAAACAGACTAACAGAATATATTCAATCTGATGTGAAGGAATTTTACAATAAGTGTTGAATAATGAAACTAGAAACAATGGAATTCGATATTCAATATTCCTTGAGCCTTTCCAATTTGATGAAATTGATAAGTTAATTCGGAGTTTAAAGAATGGCAATTCTCCAGGCATGGATGGATTTAGTGGTAGGTTAGTAAAAATAGTGTCTACATCAATTATTCCCGAGTGTCACAGTTTTTTGTGACATTTTCAATAGTAGTATTTCTTGTGGAGTATTCCCTGATGCCTTGAAAATAGCCAAAGTTGTGCCTATCTATAAAAAAGGTTCAAAAACTGATATTGCCAATTACAGGCCAGTATCTTTGCTTTCAGTTTTTTCTAAAATACTAGAGAAACTAGTAAAGAAGAGAATTGTAGATTTTTTCAATGTTAACAAATTCTTCTACAGTGGCCAATTCGGCTTTCAACAGGGTTTGAGTACTGAAATTGCACTGAATCACTTTAAGACAAATATTTATAATAGTTTGAATACTCGTGGTAAGATGAAAGTTTCAGGGCTCTTCCTTGATATTAAAAAAGCTTTTGACACTGTTGATCATGATATATTGATAAATAAGTTGTTCATGTCTGGGGTTCGTGGAATCCCCTTAAAGTGGTTTAAATCTTATTTAGAGAATAGGAACCAATGTGTTAGTATAAATGGTATTAATGGTAAATTGGTTGTAAACAGCAATTGTGGAGTCCTTCAGGGTTCAGTCCTGGGGCCTCTCTTATTTTTAGTATATATAAATGACTTATTCTCATTGAATTTTCATGGATCTGTAACATCATTTGCTGACGATACTGCACTGGCCTATTCAGCTAATAGTATAAATGAATTAAAAATGATGTTACAGTCAGACTTGAGCAATTTGAGACTCTGGTTTGATGGGAACAAAATAGTGTTTAATGCTTCTAAAACTAACTTCATTAATTTCTCCCTATCAACGGTTTTTGAATTCTCAGTCCCTTTAAAGTATAACGAGATAGATTGTCAAGCAGAGTCATGCAAATGTAATAGTATTTATCAAGCTAATTCCTTGAAGTATCTTGGTATGACTTTGGATGACAGATTAATTTGGACAAATTACATAACAAATTTGAAATGTAGACTTTTTTTTTTAATTAGGAAATTTTATAATCTTCAACAATTCTTACCTAGATATATTCTCCGTCAATTGTATTTTGCATTTTTTCACTCAAAACTAGATTAGGAATTATCTTGCTGGATGTCAACATATGCTTGTCACTATAATCCAGTTGTAATTCTACAGAAAGCCATAATACGCATCATTTGTGGTGTTAAAAGAAGGATTCACTCGTTCCCTTATTTCAAAATTTTGCAAGTTCTGCCCTTGAGAAGCATGTATGTGTTCAAGGTGCTGTCGTTGTTCTTTAAAATGAGTGGGAACCGAAATATAGGGATTGTGCCTGAAACTCATCCAATGGGTGAAGTGGTAACACGGCAAAGAACAAAAGAGTTGCTAGCAACACCAAGGCCTTATTGTACCAGGTATAAAAAGAGTTTTGTATTTTTAGGATGCAAATATTACAACTTGCTCCCTACTGACATAAGGAGAATCAATTCTTTGACACAATTCAAAGTGAAAGTAAAGAAATGGCTTTTGAGTTTGTCATTTGAAGATTTAATGATGTTTAATGATTCATTAATTAGGTTTTTTTATATATACAACCTTGTCTTCAATTTGATATTATTATTATTGCAATTTTTTCACAATTTTGTCTGCACTATGATACTGTTGTTGTAGTGTCTTACTACTAAGTGAGGAATTTATTTTTCCTTGTTGACAGTCTGTGTGTTATTTTTAAAGCTAGTGTTTATTATTTTTTGGTTTTCTCTTCATAATGTCATCTATACTTGAGCAATCTAAGCCTTGTTTTATTACCATAGAATGAATAGTTTAATCAAGAATTAGTTGTTGGTTGTGACTATTTATTATTGAATTGTACATTTTGATAAAAATTAGCAGTGTTGTCAGCTCCTACTAACGGGCAAAAGACTTTGTTCTTTTTTGTTAGTAGTAATTTTATTTTGCTCTGTGAAAATCATAAGTTTTTTTTTCCTTTTCTCTTATTATATATATATTTTTTAGTTTTAAATTACAGTATGTTATTATACTCAAGAGAAGGAACTTGTACTATAATATGTTGTATTTGTTTTGATGCAAAATAAAAATTATTTGATTTGATTTGATTTGATCGTTTACATACATATTCCATGTTCTGACTAATTCATTCAAATGTTTCTTGATTTCTTATTCTTTTAATATTGGTTCGATCATTGGTCTGATCAGACCGATATATCTCGGTCTGAGATAACGATGTTAAGCGATTGGCATTCTTTTTTCTAATTTTTTTGCATTGAGCTTATGGATCTTACGCCCTCCCCATCTGGGAAACTCATATTGCAAACGGTGAATCCAAGATTTAGTTTTTCCCGATCAGATTTATGGATAACCATAGTTGGAAAATCCTTCAATCTTCCCCCCTTTTTTGACCCCACTATTATTCTTTTTGTTTTATTGTGATTGCTGTTGTTGTTGTTTGTTTTGCATGTATTCATTTGTTCATTCGTATTTGTGTAAGAATAAATGAAAAAATTGGAAATTGAAAATTGAAGATGACAAACTGAAGTTTAAAGTCACAGTATAATAGTATTCTAAGCTTGGGTAAGATCCTTAATCTCTTTTATCGTCAAATTCTTCCTGTATGAGGAAAATGAAGCCGTTCTCAAACTTTCCATCTACCCTATATACATATAGGACAAGAACTTTTTTTATTAGAATCACTGAATATTGCGTACTTATTGCTTAACATCACTGATTCAACTATGGGGTATGCCTATTCCAGAGCACCTAACGGTGTTCAGATGAAAGTCAATAAGATTAATAGATTTGTGTTTGATGAGTCGACTGTCTAATAATAGCGAAAGTATGTAGTGAAATTAGGGCAGGGACCGAGCTTATCTGGCTAGAAAGGGGTGACCTGGTGCGTCAGCCGTCAGAGTAGTTCGTGACTCGGATGAGATATTCGTGCGCCGTGCCGGTCAGTCGGACCCTCGGTTACAATTTAGAATCAGATCACCTTTGAACAGCTACAACCCTACAACAACGCTCAATTTGTTCAACATCATCCTTTTATATCACATCCATCCAAAATTACATTGTTGGATTTTTGACCAAGACTATACGGCCGTATAGCAACTATATGCCAACTTCCATTGTTTAATCATTTCATTCCAGTTCACAAGCCGTTCTCTTTCAAAGGATTTCGTAGACTTGTAGACTTTTCCATACCTCTTGTTGATGTTTATCTATATTGATTTTAACCTGATTATTCAATTTTATATAATTGAGGCAATGCTTAGACGTTCATTTTACACGATTAAATTTCATTGATAATATAAATTTAGACAATTTTCTGACTTACACCACTTTTCCTCTCACCGGCTCATATGTGCTGGTTGAAAAACTGTTTTGAATACGTATATTTCCAGAAAGACATGAGCTTGCAATATTGTTGAAATCTCCGAAGGACCAGTCCGAAACGGTATCTCGGATCACGGCAATAGAATTAATAGTATGTTTACTCACGGTAAGCGGCCGAGCGGCCGAGGCTTTGTCACAGCTAGGAAGGCGTCTCGCGGGAGTCCAGTCAGTTTTACACATTAGGTTATCGTTATCAGCGGGTGATTTCGTAGTTCAATAAGCGGAAATTAATAAATTCTCAAGCGGTCCGCCGAACAGACATTTAAGAAGCAGACAGTCATAGAATAAAGCGGAGATACACAGAAAAGCGGTTGATTCAAATAGCAGCTAATAAATTGTATCTTTGCAGCCAAAGTGGCGGCAACAAATACTTGATTCTTCTATTAATTTATTCTCAATACATTTCCACACTTAAGGTGTGAGAAGAAAAAGAAGGTATGTCACAAATTTTCAAAATTTATCAATGGCATTTTGTAGCCATTGATGATGTAGCATGCATATAGTATGCATTGATCTAGTAGCTAAAAAATATTGTGTTATTCCAAGCTATGAAGCCAGACACAACTACTGTTCATTCTTTCTTTTCAATATTCTTCTTTACTTTGTTATGTGGTATAAGTTGGAATTAATAAACCACTTCAACAATACGATTTATTTACAACATTAAAAAATTGTTAAGAAAGTAAAGAAGAATATTGAAAAGAAAGAATGAACAGTAGTTGTGTCTGGATTCATAACTTAGAATGCTTATAACTTGTTCACAAGTGAAATAAAAACACACATATATCGTGAAATTCTACAGTTTTTTGACCTGTGTGGTCACAAAACCATGCTCCTGTACCAAATAAAACTGTAGAATTTGACGATATATGTGTCTTTCTATTTCATTATGGAACGGTTCTACAACATTGACAGTGACTCAGTTGAATTTTTGTTCAAAGAGTACTGTTTCCTGAGTTATAGTGCAGGCGAAAATGGACTAAAATAGACACTCCGTGGTCATTTTTGGGTAACCTAGTGGAAGATGTCTTGAATTCTCCGTTATGACTAGTATAATAAGGATCACAAAGTCGAAATCACAGGCAAACACCTCGAAAATAAGATAGCCGCCAAAATTTTCAGGGTTTTCTTCTATTGCTTGTATTTTGATAACCGTTCATGATATTACATTATACTTTGCACCAAATTATTTGGAAAACCTTCCTCTACGATATTATTGTTGTGATAAGGTTTTCTGTAGAATGGATATTTCATAAGTTATAACCTATCAAAATCCTACAAAACATGTTTTTATCTATTTTCTAAAATTTCTTCCCACAATAACTTTCTTGTGCAAAAAATACAGGAAAACTCTAATCTTCAAGATTGAGATCGTTTTATCAGCTTCGGAATGATTTGTCTTCACGCTATGAACGTCAATGAATGTGTTCTCCAGCGCCCTCCAAAGAAAACATTGCATGATCCATAAGCATGAGAACTATAAAATCGATTTTTCATGACAAACAAATCCTTGCTAATGGTCTCAATCTCTTTGTTAGAACAAGCTGAATAAGAATATTGGTGATGGGAATTACGAGAATAGTCATCAGCATTTATAAATTAAAAACAAATATATAGAATAAATAAATGTTTATTTCTCAAAAAAAAACTAAAACTACAACATCAATTACACAAAACATGAGATAAATTACAATAACATATAGTTAGTTACAAAAAAATCTTATAATGTGTCCTCTACTTGTTTAGTTTTTTCTGTGTGGAAATTGACCTACTCCACTATGGCGTAACATGTTCTAGAGTAGGTTTTGTTTGTTTTTTTGTGTGTATTCTTGATAATTAGTTAGTGTTTAGTAAGTTATTAGGTGATTAGTTGTTGTTTGAAATTATGTTTCCTATGTTCTGTCTTCCTTTGCTCATCAACCGATAATGTACTATTGTTTTGAACTTTCCAGGATGATTAATCTGTTTAAAGTTTGCAGGAAGTAGATTATATAATTCTTGGTGCTAAATTATTGAAATGTCTCTGGTATAGTGCCTTCCTTGCAACAATGGTGATGAGAAGATTCCTGTATCTGGTGTTGTAGTTGTGGTTTCTGGTTTGAAATGTTGTTGGGTTCTTATGTAATCTGCAAATCTCCTTGGAGTAAAGCTGTCTCGGATCCATCACGTCAAACTCATTGAATAGCTGGTTTGATGAATAGCGTGGAGGCTTCTGGTTGATGACCCTCATGATCAGCTTCTGTACTCTGAGGAGCGGTTCGATGTGCAAGAAGCTTGTACCTCCCCATCCTCCAATCCCATACAGTATGAGGGACTGTGCTAGAGAGAAGTAGATAACTCTTAGATATCCCTTGTCGACCAGTGTCCTCAGAATCCTGAATCTGTAGATGGTCTTCCTCAGTCTCCCGCATAATTCATTGAGATGATGATCCCAGCGCAGAAAAGAGTCCATTGTAACTCCCAGGTATTTCTGTGACTTATTCTTGTGAACTGTGTAGGAAGTGTTATTCCGTTGGTTCTTGATTATTATCTTATCTCCTGTTGGCTGTCCATGTTGAGTCGCCGAAAAGATCAGAAAGAAGGTTTTCTCATAGTTCAATGTGAGCAGATTTTCATTCAACCAGTGATACAGCCTCTGAAGTCCAGTCTCAGCTTCTCTCCAGGTCATCCTCCAGGTCGGTTCAGAGAACAGTGGAACAGTGTCATCTGCAAAAGTGGTGATTGATCCATTAATTTCCATGTTGCATGATGGATTTATGTAGAGAAGAAAAAGAATTGGTCCTAGTACTGTTCCTTGTGGCATTCCAAACTTTACAGTCAGCTTGTTGCTCATACATCCATTGACTCTGACACATTGTGTTTGGTTTGATAGGTAGCTCTTGTACAGATTTCATGCGATTCCTCTTATTCCATAGTTATTTAAGTCTTGAAAGAAGAATGTCATGTGACACCGTATCAAAAGCCTTCTTTAAATCTAAGAATACTGCTAATTGTTTCTCATCAGTGTCTATTTTATCGGCAATCTGAGTGTTCACATAGTGGATAGCATCATTTGTACTGCGACTAGATCTAAAACCATATTGGTTTGGCGATAGAAGATTATTTTTTTAAGAAAGCTGATCAGTCTTGTTTTTATACACTTCTCAAAAAATTTTGATAATGTACTGAGTAATGATATGGGTCTGTAGCAATTCATATTTTTCTTGAAGATTGGACAAATGACAGCTTCCCTAAGACACTGTGGAAAATCACCTTCCTCAAAAATTCTGTTTGCAATATGTGTTAAAGGCTTGGCAAGTAAAGTATTGTTCTGTTTGAAAAAATCTGGTTTCAAATGATCGAGTCCAGGTGCACTATTAGCTTTAAGACTATTCATGAATATAATTCATTGAAAGAATTTGTCATATCTCTATCATCAACTCCCAATTTCAATCCTCTCCCTTCCAAGTTGATTTGGTGGATTTGTGTTCATGACCGTTGCACTACAGTTATTTCTCTTATTACTTCCCATGTTTGCTTCGAGTTGCTGGAAGTTTCAAATCGCATTACTTCGCATTTTCTATTACAGTTGTTAGTAGATTTCTGTACCTTCTATAATACTCTTTAAGCTGTAGATTCGCTGTATTATTCTTGCTTTGTCTGTGTAATTTATCTCTCTTCCTTATTGATGTAATTAATCCATTTGAAATCCAAGGCTTAATTTTTCTTTTTGTGTGCGATACTATATTGATAATTTTACATTCTTCTGTGTATTCCTTCAGTATTTCTATCATTCTCTTCAAAGCACTCAGTGCATTCCTGCAGTTACACGGAATTCCAGGTCTCATTCGTTAGTGCTAATGTTTATTATAATCAATACTTTCATAGTAGGGCTTTCTTCTGTTGTGATTGTGTTCCACCGCATCATATTTAATTCAGATGGCCGCCACAATTAACATAATTTTCTATAGAAATTGCTATACAGTTGAAGTAGGAAATATCAGATTGATTCTACCACTAGAGTGTTTAGCAGCTTTCAGATTATTGAACAACATGAGCACTGATTGTCAAAGCTGTGCTGATTTCAAACTAGTTGAATGTTTGTTGAATTCCATTATCTGGAATTCATTATTAACTGGATATCTTTTGGAATGTGTGAGTTGGTGAGTACCAAGTCCATGAATTAGAGCTCATCTAGTGTGGCCTTGTGGGTACTGATTTTGCATATTATCAAACTTTTGATAATAGTAAACTGTTGGTTGCCTCCTTCAAAGCGGAATTGAATGATTGTGCACACAACCTCAATTTGAAGTTTGTTCTGAACAAAGCTCAGGCTAGAGCTACCAGAGGACTGTAATTTACTATTTAAATAATCAAATACAAACAAGGGGCAAAATTTAATCTTCAATTTGAGCCAGGTTATTTGTACAGTTAAACTCTGCATTAATGAACAATAAAAAAGAGCAAAAACTCACCAGATTTAATCCAATCTTGACTACTTGCCCTTCGAAGCCTTTATTGGGTGTTTTGGTCAGGTTCAGGGTGGGATGAAATCTGGGAAAAGACTGGTTTTTGCTTCCGGGCTGCCTTTTCGCGTTCAACTTGCAGGCCATACACTGTGTTTCGAACAAAGCTCAAAGCACTGGATTCTTTATAAATTCAAATCCGATTCAAATTAATTCAATTCAATACTATTTATGCTGTTATATTCATAATTCACACACACTACACTCAAACAATTTACAAGAAATTTCCGATCGAAATTACATGACAAACACAATTTTGGTCTTGCAACAAGACGGGCTGATGAAACAAGACAGACTAGACAAGGACATCGAGAAGGCCAAAGCAGCAGGACGGTCTGCACTGGCGCAAACACAAGCCTGCTATTGGCAGAACTGCAGTCTGGCATTCTGGCGCTACAATTCGAATTCTCTGGCCAGACCAAAGTTAACATTAATTATTAATAGTTTAACAAATCTTTATTGACATCAACCACAACAACAAAAAAGTATATAATAACTCGATAAGAAGAAGAAGATTCAATCAATTCACTGGATTGTGTTAAATACATTTCAGCTCAGTGGACAATAATATCAGATACTGTGGATTATACGCAAATGAGTAGCTAGCGATGATAATAGCCATGGCAATGGCCTTCAGGCCGTCTGCCAGGAGTTGACTACTATTACAAATGATTAATTAATAAAATAAATTCAGGAGAAGAATTTAATTATTCAAACCAGTCAATAAAAACCCCAAAGATTCCTAATCGCATTCACTCTAAGTGTTGAACTCCTCAATCAGATGAGATCGGTACCTCCAGGCTATTCTAATGAATTTTGTCAATTTCCCCCAGCTCTCTCCCTTCAATATATCAATAGCTTGTCACTCGCTTAGCTCTGCACTTCCCACATACTAAATCTGAATTCCAATGAAATTGAACACTTTCCCAAGAAATGGATGATATCTTCATTTTGTCCGCTGTTGCACATCGAGCATAGCAACTGACGACCCTCCCTTCCCACTCTATAATTCAGAGGCCATAGTGCTGCTCTTGACTTGAATATCATGGCTACCTCTGCTCTATTTAGGTTGGCATAAATATCATCGTTATATCCTAAATCGTGCTCTAATTTCACGTATATGTCATGGATTGGAGCCCAGCACTTATCCCGAAACTCTTGAATCATACATTCCCGGAGCCTCTCCATTTCCGCTGCCCGATCGAGAACACTAATAGGACATACACCCACCTCACATTGGTATCTGTTGTTAAGAATCCTCCATTTCTTGAACCAACCCATGTTTCTTTCAATCATTTTATCCGCCAGAAAACGTGTCAGTCGAAATGTTGGTAGCTCTAATACTTTTAGTGCATCCTGGCATGTGTAAAAGAATAGCAGATCCGTCCCTGTCTCCAAATATAGAATGTAATTGGGGGTGCTGCGAGGCAGAGAGAATAATCTTTTCATGAAATATCTATTCAAATTATGAAGTTTCGGATTAGAGATTATGCGTAAATAACTCCTTCCAATTCTTCCAAAGTGTATTTTTCTATATGATAAATAAATACAATTGCTATTCATACAATTTTTTCATTCATTTTCTATAAATGTTAGTTGGTTGATTTCTAACCACAAGTCAGCTTGTACTGTAGCCTACACTGCTTGAGTGGACATGGAAAAAATATAGTTTACCTACAACAGTTTTGTATTTTATTTGATGTAACTCTACATCTAACTCGTGCGTTGTAACTCAAACCTCATTAAAAAATTGTTGTATAAGCTACTATTGTAGGTGTGAGAATAATATTTGAACAGTTACTGTGATTATTATTATTATATTTTTGTGTGAAGCCACAAATTCTGAGCAGTGCTCAAGTGGCATACAACATGTCAATGGAGTAGCATAAATGCTCTAAAACACTACTCCATGGTATAAGGACAAGCCTCTACCAGTGTCCTAATTATCTTTGATACGAATAACTTATAGCTGCTACACAGCCTTATATCCTCTGGAATGCAATCAAAACTCTGAATCCTGAATAATACGGTCCCTTTTCGAGAAGAGTCGGTTTATGGATAGAGAACTGGAATAATCCTGCATATTTACGTCGTGTTCTATAAGTATGACAAATTCGTTTAGCGTTAAAAAGATTTTTGTTTTTGAACACAAACGAAAGAATATCGCTGGAACTGTAATTAGATGGAGTTCTTTGAATATTGTTTTACAGGAGAAAGATGGACCCACCCCCCACCACCAAAATCCGAATTGCTTTTTTTGAATTTTTAAGTTTGTGTTTAAACGAATATTATAATTATTCTTGCTCACTTTTTGTAACAAGCATCATTTCTATGTCGATCTTCTGGTTTATGGTGATAGAAATTTTGATATGATTTGAAAATGTGATACAAACATGAATTTGCAAGAGTCTCCTACCAGGGCTGAAATTGAAATTGAATTGTCATAATAATATTTTCGAGTTGATAACTCATGGGGAAAATAATGATAAGAAATATTCATATTCCGATCCATCTAACTCAACTTGAAAATAAAAGCATCGAAGTGTTTGGTGGGAAGCTGTGTCAAATATGGCAATATTTGTCATAACAATTCACGGTGTTGAAGTTCATTTCCAGGCTGATAATACTTGGAATATTCACACAATAGATTCTGAACTCTGTTCGAATCTAGACTGAGAAATGTTGCATTTACTAAGAGACCACCAACAGTTCGCAGCAGGCAGCAGGATTGCGTCTCGTTCCGCCCTTCATAATAATATTGCTTTTGCTTGTGACAGGCGTTCCACAACAAATTGTTTCGCTTCAATGCCAGTTGTAACTCTTTAAGCCACCTTTGATTGGTACAGGCAGTGCACAACAAACGCAAAGCACCCTTTTGACACATTTTGATGGTAGTAATACAAAACGTGCAATGATGAGGAAAATGGGGAATCGGGGCTTGATTGATTAACGCCAGAGGTCAATTGAACCGATTCATTTAATTCCGTCCAATTTCCGGATATCACTCTGTTCAATACCATGTTCTGTATCTGGTTTGAATCAAATCTGAATTGCTCCATTATTTCCCATCCGCTCTTGCATTATGTTCTTTGTTAAAGTACTATTATTGAGTTATTCAATAAGTGAATGAATTTCTCTACAAAAATATCTTCCTCAATCAATCAAAGATTCAGTTCAGAAAGTAGAACTATTACCGGTACGATTTTATTGATTAGTTGATGATAAAGTGAATAAAAGTTAAAAAAAAACTATTTCGGAATCTGTTCAATTGTTTCTGGGTTGAAGCATGAGTTTCGTTATTACGTTTGTGTTTGATGAAATTCGCTACAATTTGAAATGATACAATAAAGGAAATTCATTGAATAAAACTTGATTCCAGATTACAGAATCTACGTATTTCTATTGTAAGTAGGGACATCTGAAAATTAGAAAAACTCCAAATGGATATAATTTCATATATATTACCATTCACTTCAATTCGAAGCGAAATAATAAAGTAACAACTACTAAAGATTAGATGTGAAATCAATCATTAGTGCAGTAGATTCCCTAGAGTTATAGCATAGCCACCTCATAGAGGTCACTTCGAGAGTAAAAATAACTTAAAACTTTATTCTGACAGCCCTGCCATTTGTTCACACCGCCTGTCGCTACTACCGATTGAATAATTTAGTGAGATCTTCGGACGGGTGCGCGGAGGCGGTTTACCGCTCCCGATGTTGTCGGAAAGATGGCCAAACTTGATCATTCAGAGGAAGTAAAAGTCGTAGTAAGGTTACGACTCAAACAGAATATACTAGCAGGAATCTTCAAAAGTCATCAACATTCTTTGATTAGAGTGAGTTTTGATATCTACAATATATTTCAACAATTCATATCTATTATTCAATATTTGTTCATTTTTAAGGAAAAAACAAAGTCAACGGAAATATCTATAATGATGTAGAAGATATTTAAAGGTGGCGTTCAGATCTTTGCAGTTGACAGGGACAGAAGAAAACTCTATCTTAGATTAAGATAGAATCAATGAAATTCCTATTGTATGAAAGAAGAAATGAATGGTGAATTATCATTTTATAACAATTCTCTTGGATAATTGAGATTGCTTGTATAATATTATAGCTGAAAATTACAAAAAAATGACAGCCAATATTGCTTCATTAAATTTCAACGATAAAGTTTGAGAGAGAGAATAAAGTTCTATCGATCAATGTGTTTGAATTATATTGCTCAGAGTGCATAGTTGAAATACATTTTGAACATTCAATGTCGGGAAACATTGTAAAACTTCTCAAAAGATCGAATTTGAGGGTAATAAGTGGTTCAGGAGGTAGTAGCAAGGGGAGGTGGTTTAGACAAATAAGAAGGGGAGAACCGATGGGATGAATTGAGTTATGAAGCTGAAGAACGGCTTATCATACCGTGTAAAAGGACGTGATCCGGTTTCTCAAGCGAAGTAAACAGATTGGAGTAGTGTGGAAGAATCTAGATATTTATAATCTAATCGAATCGCAAATAATTTCTCATCGTTTTGAAAGCTGTAATGGGAGTTGAAATCTCATCCGATTTTCCATAAAATGTTTTTCGCACAAACCTTGCCTTTGGAATCAACATCAGTTGCATGATAATCTCAAACTTACTCATTTCCTTTGTAGAAAAAAAGAAAATAATATTTTCATTTCACAATAATTGAAGAACTCCACCTTGAAATATTGATGAAAAATGAAAATACTTCGATTTTTGCCTTATCTGGTTATTGACGGTGATGAGTTGGAAACCAACTGTTTCATTTAAGCAGCACCCCCCTAAAAAATGTGGGAAATTCTTTTTTATTTATTTTGGCATCACTTGACCCTAGTGAGATGAAATTATCATAGGATGATGATGGATGTGTTAACCGAACATTCTTCACGCAACAAACTCACCAGTCAGCTGGTGAAACAAGAGCTTGTGTCTGCCAGCAGCCTTTTGCCAAGTGCTCGACCAGGGTGACCTTACCATTGCTAGTGATGTCACCCTGGACCATTTGATAATTGTATGGAAGGCAGTTATTCTACTTATGCAACAGATTGGCTCTGGATCAAAGAATGGCATACTGGAGTCCCGCTTGGCTGGCTCATCTGCATGCTCGTTACCTCCTACATGGCCAGGTACCCAATCAAGATGCACAGAGTTGCAAGTTGCAAGCCTGCTGAGTGTTTTTTGGCACTTCCACACTAATTTAGACTTGATTTTATTAGAGTCAAGAGCCTTGATGGCTGCCTGACAATCTGACAAGATCACTATATGCTTGTCGCAATGGTGTCATGTAATGCCTATGTTGGCACAAGCCATGATGCCCCAAATTTCTGCCAGAAAGATAGTACAGTGTTGTCCCAGACTTGCACAAAGTTGTGTTCTGGGTGAATCACTGTACAACCCGTAGCCAGATTTCCCTTCAATGAGAGAACCATCCGCATACCAGACAAGGTTGACTCTTAAAATGGGGCCCTTTCTCAGACTTCCACTCCTCTCTGGAGCAGAATTCAACAGAAAAAGATTTAGTAAAAACCATCTTTAAACTCATGAAATCTGAAGTCATTTCAAGCACAGTGCTGTGAGCAATAGCTTTGGTGATTGTGCAGTGGCCTGTTCCCGACAGGCCTGTAACTTTCAACTTGAATTTAAAAAACACTTTTGAAATGAAAATACACTTACTTTTGTAGTGACAATCATTTCGACCTGTTGTTGGTCATCATCAGACTGTGGGAATTTACTCAGATGACAAGGCTATGTGTGGTAAGGGATGAAGGTGGTGGAATAGGTTGTGGTGGGGGTTGGGTTGGTGGATACTTAGTGAGGCAGTAATTTTGAACTGTGGATTATTTTGTCAAAGAGTGTGTGGGAAGAGAAATTTACTTGCTCATTTAGGAGACTGTTGGGAAACTGTTTTGTGTGGTTGTAAATTTCGTATTGTTCCAATATATTGAGTTTTCTGCTTTTTTGTGAGATATGGAGGATTTCAAGATTGGTGGCAATGTCAGTGTAGGCAGTAATTTTGAACTGTGGATTATTTTGTCAAAGAGTGTGTGGGAAGAGAAATTTACTTGCTCATTTAGGAGACTGTTGAGAAACTGTTTTGTGTGGTTGTAAATTTCGTATTGTTCCAATATATTGAGTTTTCTGCTTTTTTGTGAGATATGGAGGATTTCAAGATTGGTGGCGATGTCGGTGTATGTGTGGTCTGTTGATATAATATAGTCAGCAAAGTTTGAGTGGCTATGTGGTTTATTAATGGCTCTGATGAGCTCTTTGTATCTTGTCTGAAAGTCACGTCCAGTCTGTCCGATATACAGTTTACCACAATCATTAAATTTCAATTTGTAGATGCCTGGTTGCTCAAATCTCTGTTTGTTTGTTTGGTAATTTTGAAAAAGTTTTCTCAGTGAATTTGTTGTTTCAAAGGCGATTCTGTATTTGAGTTTCTTAAAAGATGATGCTACTTTCTGTGATTTTTTGTTGTAGTATGTGAGTGTGATGAATTTTTGGTTAATTTCTATATCATTCTTGGTTGATGATTTTGTTCTTATTTTGTGGAGTTGATTGTCGACTAGAGTGGATGAGTATCCATTTTGTTGGGCAATGAATTTGATCGTGTTGAGCTCTTGATTGTAATCAAATTGTGTCATGGGGATATTCAATAGTCTGTTGATCATGTGGTGGAAAGCTGCAAAGTATGGTTTTGTTTAAATATGGTGATGTCCAAGAAATTGATCGTACTATTGTTTTCTAGTTCTATGGTGAAGTGCAAGTTTGGGTGTATTTTGTTCAGTTTGGAGTGAAATATTCCAGTTTGCCTGGTGTTTCCTTTGTATAAAATGAAAATATCATCAACATATCTAAACCAGCTGATTATTCTGTCAAACTGATTGAGAATGTGTTTTTGTTCAATGTTGTGGATGAAGATCTCAGCTAAAATGCAAGAAATGGGGCTCCCCATGGGGAGACTGTTTGGCTGGGAATAATATTGGTTATTGTAACAGAATTAGTTCTGTGAGGTGACTAGGTTAGTGAGATTTACAATTTCATTTATATGTTCAGGTGGTGTATTATTCTGTTTCAGCATTGTTTTAAGGAATTTCACAGTTTCGGGAATTGATACGTTGGTGTATAAATTTAAAATGTCTAGTGAAGCTATTGTGGAGTTTTGTGGTATTTGGATTTTCTGAAGTTTTGTGGTGAGATCAATGTTGTTTTTCACTGCAGTATGATTATGAAGAGTTATGTTGTCTCTTATGGTGGTATCTAGTAATTTGGCTAGTTTGTGGGCAGGTGCTGTTGTGTGATTGATCAGTGGTCTTAATGGTGCATGTACATCTTGTTTGTGTATTTTTAGGAGGGCGTTGAGTCTGGGTGCTTGTGGGTTGATTTGTTTGAAAAACTTTTTCTGGTTGTTTGGGATTATGTGCTTGGTTTGGTTGATGGCATCTTTTATTTTTGTTTGATATGTGTGAGTTGGGTCAGTTGAGAGTTTGACTATGTTATTGTCATTGATGAATTTGTCTACTTTCTGGTCTATGTCTGTTTTATGCATTATAACTGTGATGTTGCCTTTGTAAGCATTAGTGATGACTAGGTTGTGTTGTTTCTGATTGTTTTTTATGCTTTTCAATATCATGTGTTCTGGGTTGGTTTTTTCTGAGGGCTTGAAATTGTTTCTGTTTCTTGTTATGTCCTGTCTCAAGTATTCTTGGTCAGGTAGGGTAGTGTTTTGTATTGCAGTCTCTCTGTGTCTTTTATGGTATTAAATAATTGGGATTGTGAATTAGGATTGTTTGTTTTGATGTTGTGTTTCAATCCTTTGTCTAGTAATTTCATTTCTGTTTTTGTGAATTCTATTTCAGTGTTGTTAATTGTTCTTCTGTGAAAATTAACTTTCAGTCGGTGGGCTGATTTCCGTGCCTCTGCCATAATAAAAATGTTCAATGGCAGTAATCCAAGAGCAACTTCAAGAGTTGGTGACGGGCTGCTCCTGAAAGCTGCAGTGACTAGAAGTGTGCCCATCCCTTGTAGACTTGTGAGTTTGGCTGTGGCTGTAACCTGGTTCACCTTTGTCCACCAGACTAGTGATCCATATGTTAACTAAGGCCTTATTACTGCCTTGTATAACCACAGAACTATGTGAGGCTTTATCCCCACATGGAGCCTACAAATTAACTCATTTTCAGTTATATCATAAAGTCAACATTCTTTAGGTTTTTTTTATATAAAACTCAAATTAGTACTTATCACTTTAAAACACCAATAGACGTTACCTACTTCAATATGTTGATTTAATAGAAAATAATTTATTTGTAATCAGGATCATACCCTTTATACAAAGAGATGAGTACATAGTATTCCATAATACATAATTCACTAGTTGATTGAATTACTTCATAATAAGGTCTTTCGAGTATTTTTGTTAGTTTGTTCAGTCTGTTCTCTTACATAAATTACATATGGAGTGTAATTTAAAAAATAAATTACATGATAGATGTTTCCTGAAGAATCAACAAAGCTTTTCATTAGAATCAGCAAACAAATAAAATCTATAACACAAAATACTGTCATTTAAATTTAGGTTCATAGCTTCCTATAACAATTAGGTTAATAATATCAAAATATATTGATTCCTTCTTATAGGTACTCAACATTTCTACAAGAGCATGTACCGTTTATTTTCTTCCATCACTCATCAGTTTGAGTTACCATTACCATCTTCCATTCAAATCAAAATCAGAATCAAAAGAACTATACTCAATAAATCACATCAATCTCAACAATCTCAACAATACACTTACACTTAAATGTATCTATCGCAATAAATTTAATACTTTGATGGAAGCTTTCATCGATGATAATTTCCTTAATTATATTATAATCTATGACGTACCTTTAGTAGCGGTTATAGGAGGAAAATTTCCATAGTAAGGTGACAAATTTGATATCCTCTCTTCTTAATTATAGCATTTACTGAGGCGGAAAAAACTAAAACATGCTATTGGAACAGATGGTTCCACAGCCAAATACTAACAAGCCTAAAGCTGGCATAAAAGCAAAGATTAACACAAAATACTGAGACTACATTATTCAGATCTGCTACCAGCAATGGACAGACGCTGAATGAAGCCCACGGTATGCTTGCCTGGTCTAGGAGCTGTGTGATCATCCATACTAGATAGGAACCTAACCAACTAACTGATTGGCAGTTACCATTTTATTGAAAATATTCATCACAATTTCTGCCAATAGAATGGAACGGTACAACTATAATTTATGATACATTCTCCCGCCAAGTGACAGCTATTTTCCAAATTCCCAACCAAATAAGGCATGATTGATATAATAAATCGGACAAAAATTCCTTGCCTTATAAGGTCATGAACTAAGCTGATGCTCCAGGAAAATTGTTGATTTTCTTAGTAGTGTGAGTCGACCCAACACAACACAGAAAAGCAAAGCAGCGGAACAAGTTGTTATAACAAACTGACTTCTAATGATAATTCGCATAATCCTCATCATTCACAATTGGAACAATGAATATTGTTACAATGCTTTCTTCGAGTTTTCTATCTTTCTTAAGGAGTTTTCTTCCTTCAGGGGGGTTGCTTCGTGATTCCCTTTGCATTTTCTGCCAGAGTTTTTATGCATGCAGCTATTTGAGCTTCGAGCTTATCCTGTAGCTCATCTTCAACGTTTGTTAGTATACTATTTAATTGTTTGATCGTCACTGGAGCACTACTACTCGTCGCTGAATTTGTGTTTGTTTCAACCTGGGTAGAGTCCGAGTTGGCTCGTTGAAGACGTAAAGCACTGGTACATTTCTTACATGACCAATCTTTGCCGGTTCCTTGAAATAGATCGAGATCGCAGAGAAGAGCAAGTGACTTGTTGTACTAGGCCTAGCTACCCCCGGGCAAAACTCCTTCCCGGGTTGAGGTATGCGATTAGAGTCCTGGGAGTGATAGGTAGAAAATAGTACCTCGGTTTAGTATCATTGTGGTAGGTGATGCTTAGAGTAATAGATATAGTTTTAGATTTTTTGTATTATCTGTTGTAAATTTGTATTAATTTGATGATATTCTCGACACATATATTATATAGTGAGGTATCTTATTGAAAACCTTGAATATTGTTATATTATTGGAAATGTATGAAAAAATAATAAGTAATTTTCCTGTATTTATTTTTTTATTTATGGATAGCACTGCCCAGGCGTACTATAAAGAATATTACGATGACTAATTAGAATAATAATGATATTGTTGGCGGGCGTGTGTCGCTAAAATATGAAACAGATACAAATTAAGTGAGATAATTCAGTATGATTATTACGTAACAACAGTAAATTCACTTTAAGAGAAAAACCCAGTCCTACTGTTTAAAATAATTCGAACTCACAAGTTATGCACAGAGATTTCTAGAAGAATTAGAACATCAAATTTCGTTTGTAAAAAAATGAAAATGAGTGAAAACTAAACGTTGAACTAAGTCAAATTACATGCGGTCTATATCGAAACAAAAATAATAGTTCTTAGTTCTCAGGATTTATTTGAATTTTGGGAAAAAAATTATGTTCGTAAAAAAATTGGAAATGAGTGAAAATAATTAATATTGATGCTTTCTCGCCACTGTTTTCATCGGGACAATGTGAAAATAATTTATATCAAAGGTGGAAAGTTTTTTGATAGTTTTGATATCTTTGAAAGTTTTTTGACAAGTTGGTTGTCATGAATAAACCCGTAGCAAATTTGAACAGAGCAAGTTTCAAATGAAACAACGTTAGATGAACTAATTCCAAGGCTATTGAAATTTACTTTCAAGTCAGGATAATTTCCTCAGCAATCAAATGACCCACACTCACAAAGTGTGATTGAATACCAATTGTCATTAAATCATTTGTGCCGGCATAGCTACGACAGATTCCACAGAAACGGCTGACACACATGTTCCGGTTCAAGAAGTATTCCACCATAACAGTTACAGTGAAAGTGATTGACGCAGTGAAAATATAACTCTCATGAGTTCTGATTTGACTGTTCCCACTCATCACGGCAGAGCTAGTATGAATATTTCCATTAGAACTTATGAGAATAATATTCTCACTGAATAAATACCGGTTACTTGTACTCTCATTGATATGTGGTAATCCAGCTTTTCCTACCCAGGCAGCCTGTCTAGGAGAGCCTGCCGATTTCTACATTACATAGTTGAACGGTTGATCAATATTGAGGTGAATAGATTGATTTATAAGGGGCTTGAAGAGTCAATTTGAGAGAAACAATCAAAATGGAGAGACATGTATACAATTCTTTCAGAATATCCTAAAATTCCCTTGATGCTAATGTTGGTAAATAAGGATGAAATTGGTTATTTTTATTGATAAGGAAATCTAGACTGGTTAAGAGAGAAAGGGAGCAAAACAGAAGCAGGAAGAGAAGAGAGAAAGAACAAATTGGAGAAGATGAAATGGAAAGTACGACTGGCTGAACGATATTTCCTTTATACACAGAAGAAAGAATAATAGTTCTCTCTTCTCTCTAAGAAGAAAGAAGAGTGTTCTCTCCTCCGTGCTTTAGACTATCTCAAAGAGACTAACTCCTACTGCTCCGCTTACATGGGAGTGGATTATGGCTCCTATCCAAATGTACATTTTGTACGCCCTGACGTCATCATTGCTTGTCACATTTCTCCCGCTCTCACACTTGAAAAAGTTACAACTTTATCATTTCTTTTCGATAACCATCTTTATTTCCATGAACATTTTTATCCGATTGATCCATATTCCTTTGAATCTATACAAAGTTTGATTTTGAATCTGTTTTAGAGATCTTCGTTGTTAGGGGCATCATTACACAGTCAAATAATATGTACCTTTAAAATATCTAATCATAGATATCAAAACAACTCTTATCAAAGATTTGATTCCCTGTTGGAAATTACAAGCGGTATATCATTATAATCAACAAGCAAATATTCGTAATCATACACATGACTTTCATCTATAGGCTAGTAGTGAATGAGGATGCTTGAGACTTGTAATTTCAAATTGAATAATATCCTCTTAGTTTGAAGCGTGTAAAATGTTTCTCATTCTTCTTCCAATTTCCAGTTCATTTATAATTAGTTGTTTGATGAACGTTTTCATTCTTTGTTTTAGGAACCACAAAAGTTAGGAATTAAAACTAAAAAGTTTAGTTCAAAACGTTAGGAATAATACCAATATATTCCAATTTAAAAGGAAACCCCTTAACCTCCCTAACCTACCTTTTCACTTTTGAAACATAATTAAGCAGAGCTTATCAGTTTATGTTCATCTAATCTTATAGGGTGGATGAAGTGAAATCTAGAAGAGCTGAGACCCTCTCATACATGGAATTTTCTGCTCTAACAGTCGGTAGAACCAGGAATTGCCATGGATTGTCAAAGCCGAGACAAAGGAGTATTGACGTCACTGACCTACACTTTGTAAATGAGTGGCCATACATATTTTGACCGCGGGGTGTAGTTCGTATATTCCCCTTCAAGAGAAAGCTTGAAGCATGTCGGAGAAGTGTATAGCCTACTATTGGAGGAAAATGGACGTTTGAAAAAAAGGTTGTTGAGAAGGAGCTAAAAGAAAGACCGGTATCCTGAAGTGCGGTCATTACTCATGTTGTCATTTTAAAACTTCATACCCACTCTTCTCTGCTGGTACTGGTCATCGGAAGTGCAACTCACCCCTTGAAGGCAAACACCCTTCCAAAGCAGAATGTAGTTGTACAGACAAGCTTTACTTAAACTTTCTTCATTCAACCTGCCGATACCAGACTAGAGTCTGCCTGACGTAAGTATCACACGTAATTGGCAGGTATACACTTTCACGGAAAAGAGAAGCACCCAATGCTGAAGCATTCAACATTTGTTCATCCGCCTTAGACCATTCTATAGTCTTGTAGCACCTTTATTTTTTTCTGATATTTGTAGTTTTTTAGTTACAAATATAAAAAATCTGGTGGTGTGGCGCACTCACACAACTTTCCTTGCCGTTATGAAAATTGTTCAACTGACGCTAATGTTCCCGCGCAACTCAAGTCTACTATTTAAAGATCTAAGCCAGCTGGTGACAGGACAATAACGCTGCAGACACACGAAGTCTGCTATCTCTTCATAGTAAATGATTTAATAGAATCAACAGTTGCCAACAGTTAACAATTTAATAATCTTATTTTCTCGAACTACGAGCTTATTTTAGGCGAAAATGTTACTAACCATTAATTGTAGAGATTTTCATGATTAATCTTTTCCACTTGGAATTTTTTGTTTAAACTGTATCTGAAGCCTGATAATTGGTAATCTAAAATCAAACTTTGCATAGATGAGGGGCAGCTCCTGGAATTTTTACAGATATGGGACTTGTGGTAGTTGATAGAGCTTATCAATGACTATTATAGGTATGAATTTGATCGAAATCGTTGGAGCCGTTTTTGAGAAAATCGCGAAAAACCCTGTTTTGACAATATTTTTGCCATTTTAGCCGCCATCTTGAATTGCATTTGATCGAAATTGTTCGTGTCGGATCCTTATAGTGTAAGGACCTTAAGTTGCAAATATTCCAGTTATTTCGTAATTGGGAGATGAGATATCGTGTACACAGACGCACATACACTCATACACGCATACACACACAAACACTCACACACACACACACACACACACACATACACACATAGAGACCAATACCCAAAAACCATTTTTTTTGGACTCAGGGGACCTTAAAACGTATAGAAATTTAGAAATTGGGGTACCTTAATTTTTTCGTGAAGCAATTCTTTCCTTACCTATGGTAATAGGGCACGGAAAGTAATAATAATTCTGTGTAGTTCCATACAATCATAAAATTCGAATTCGCCTTCACAAACTATGCTGAAAATGAAATACAATGACGTTGAAAATTGAGTGATAAATCTTCTCTATCGATGATAGAGATAATGGAAGTACTGGAAAA
Organism: Nilaparvata lugens; assembly: GCF_014356525.2. Classification (NCBI taxonomy): domain Eukaryota; kingdom Metazoa; phylum Arthropoda; class Insecta; order Hemiptera; family Delphacidae; genus Nilaparvata; species Nilaparvata lugens. The sequence continues at coordinate 61,587,745 of NC_052518.1, read as the reverse complement.
CTAATGAGAATACGAACTCAAGTTATTGTCAGATTTGAAAAATGTCAAACCTATGAATTTCCATACCACAGAATTCTCTCTCATACTACAATATTCTCAACATTGAATGAAAATTAACGAGATTCAGGTTTAGGTTCAATCTAAATTAAACTCGAACTAAAGAACAGAACTGCATAATGATTTACATCAATTAGCGAGCGATTTATGATAGATAAAAACCTATGAAGGAGAACGTCTGTCATTGGCCTAGACAAGCCACTCCTGCAATCAGCACTTCATTCAAATGACAAAATAATGGTGGTTCATACAGCAACATATTAAAGTCTCGTTTTTTTTATTTCTCAATTCAAAATTATCTGAACAACTTCAACCTATCACTCAATTGGAATACTATTCACCTGAAAACTCCATACATCCTTTTTTCATTCTATACTTTTCTCCTAACGCGCCAGCATTGTTTCTTTTAATTCTCTGTTTCACTTCTTATGATTTATATTGTTATATTTCTCTATCACTTCCCCATCTTTTTTCTGTTTCGTTCCCTCGTTTCCCTCCATTTTCTTCTCATTTGTGAATTTCTTCACTGGAATGCATCAGTCATGAAAATGTAAAGGCACAAAAACGGTTGAGTGATTCAAGAAGCACACTTGGAATGAAGAAAAGAGGGAAAGAGAATTGAGTCAAATACCTAGAATGTGCTGGATTTATGAAGTGGATAGGGAGAGAGTGGGAAAGTAGTGATGAGAACATGTCGGAATGGATGCACTGACAAGTGGAGGATGAAGTTGGTAGTTGTACAAGTGTTATTTGGCAAGATAGTTTTACGGATCGGAGATTTCACGTCTGAAGAGCAACTTGAGTCATTGGAGGATTGGAGGAGTCTGATTGAGTGACGGCTTTCGACTGGATATATCACGAGTCTCAACGATACAATGTGCCGGAAATCCATTGTCGTGTAATGGCTAAGGTTAACGCTTGATTAATAAGCTGAGCCTTGTGCGTTGCTAACAAAATAAATAATGAACAGAGATAAAATTTCCAATAACAATAGAATTTTATGTTCAGGCAGGCTGCAGAAATCAAAGTGAGGGATAATAGTTTTTTCCTTATACAAAATTCTTTTTCTCTCTCAATCAATTCAATTTCTTTGTATTGTGTTGATTGTGATTTTCTTGATTGAGGAGCAATTTTTGGGATTTACCCGTGTGCTCCCATATTGTTGTGTATCAATAAATAAGTCCACACATATTTATACAGTAAATGCGACCTCGAGCTACAAAGCAAGCAGTCATCTGTTTCTGGCAATATGAAACAGAAACGCAAAGTTTCCTTCGAAATACAGCAAAGTGAGATTGGTAAAGTTTGATGACTGGAGTTTCCAATCTGTAGAGCAGGTTATTTCATTTAAACGAGCTACATTACTGTCTAGTTTGGCTTCGAGGTATTCTTTTACTCCATTCACAGGACATTGTGTTTTATCCACCATTATGCTACAGTGTAAATAGGTGACAGGTCATGGGTCCGGGAGGTTATAGGTATTATATATATATATATGTTAACTTTTAAAAATTCGCGGATGGATGAATATGGTAAATTATCAACCGGGTACATCCGATAAGCAGTTTCACTTACTTTCTGACGCTTCGTCATTATCTCAAATGACATCTACCTGCGCTCCGAAAATGTCATTTGAGATAATGACGAAACATCAGAGAGTAAGTGAAACTGCTTATCGGATGTACAAGGATGTTCGTCGAGACCAGGACTGGAAGCAGTTCCAAGCACCCAAACAAATCCACCTGGTCTAGACGGACGGCAGTGGTGCCGTAACTATCAACTCTACACCAACTGTTCAATTAAATTAAAATGAATCTTATTATATATAATGAATTTCACAGCTATCAAATATATAATAAATTTTCAATAAAAATTAAAATAAGATTAAATTTCAATCCAATTCAATTCTATAATTCCATTTTCTAATTTTATTCTACTTCATTTCGGATTTCTAATTTTAAAACTCATCTTTTCTATCAATTCGTAATCTACACCTTTCCTTATCCATAACCCTCTAACCTACTCAAATTTAAAATCTCCCGCTTGTAACCCATAATGGCCCACCAACTAATCCCATAATCACCATGCTTCTTCAATCAGTGCGCCTCCGTTCCTCTGTGCTCTATGGTCTACACATAGAGCCATATACAGAAAACCAACCCATACAAATAGATACCTGAATGCACATTTAAAAAACATTTGAACATTTAAACATCAAAGCATTTGAACATTTAAACAATTGAACATTTAAACATTTAAACATTTAAGCATTTAAAACATTTAAACATTTAAACATTTAAACATTTAACATTTAAACATTTAAACATTGAACATTTAACATTTAAACATTTAAACATTTAAACATTTAAACATTTAAACATTTAAACATTTAAACATTAAACATTTAAAATTTAAACATTTAAACATTTAAACATTAAACATTTAAACATTTAAACATTAAACATTTAAACATTAAACATTTAAACATTAAACATTTAAAATTTAAACATTTAAACATTTAAACATTAAACATTTAAACATTTAAACATTTAAACATTTAAACATTTAACATTTAAACATTTAAACATTTAAACATTTAAACATTTAAACATTTAAACATTAAACATTTGAACATTTAAACATTGAACATTTAACATTTAAACATTAAACATTAAACATTTAAACATTTAAACATTTAAACATTTAAACATTAAACAATTAAACATTTGAACATTTAAACATTTGAACATTTAAACATTTAAAATTTAAACATTTAAACATTAAACATTTAAACATTTAAGCATTTAAAACATTTAAACATTTAAACATTTAAACATTTAAACATTTAAACATTAAACATTTAAACATTTAAACATTTAAACAATTAAACATTTGAACATTTAAACATTTAAACATTTAACATTTAAACATTTAAACATTTAAACATTTAAACATTTAAACATTTAAACATTTAAACATTTAAACATTTAAACATTTAAACATTAAACATTTAAACATTTAAACATTAAACATTTAAACAATTAAACATTTAAACATTTAAACATTTAAACTTTAAACATTTAAACATTTAAACATTTAAACATTAAACATTTAAAATTTAAACATTTAAACATTTAAAATTTAAACATTAAACATTTAAACATTTAAACATTTCAACATTTAAACATTTAAACATTTAAACATTTAACATTTAAACATTTAAACATTTAAACATTTAAACATTTTAAACATTTAAACATTTAAACATTTAAACATTTAAACTTAAACATTTAAACATTTAAACATTTAAACATTAAACATTAAACATTTAAACTTTAAACATTAAACATTTAACATTTAAACATTAAACATTTAAACATTTAAACATTTAACATTTAAACATTTAAACATTTAAACATTTAAACATTTAAACATTTAACATTTAACATTTAAACATTTAAACATTTAAACATTTAAACATTTAAACATTTAAACATTAAACATTTAAAATTAAACATTTAAACATTTAAACATTTAAACATTTAAACATTTAAACATTAAACATTTAAACATTTAAACATTTAAACATTTAAACATTTAAACATTTAAACATTTAAACATTTAAACATTTAAACATTTAAACATTTAAACATTTAAACATTTAAACATTTAAACATTTAAACATTTAAACATTTAAACATTAACATTTAACATTTAACATTTAACATTTAAACATTTGAACATTTAAACATTTAAACATTTCAACATTTCAACATTTGAACATTTAAACATTTAAACATTTCAACATTTGAACATTTAAACATTTAAACATTTAAACATTTAAACATTTAAACATTTGAGGCCATATTTTCTCTGTAAGGATCCAGTTGGGAATTTCAGTTTTCTTTAAATTCATATTCTATAATCTACTAAACTACTGGGAGTTGAACTAGCCTGTAAAATGTTTATAGGTCCATAAATGTTTTGTCAATGATATTTTCATCTTAAAGTTGTGAAGAATCGAAGCTTCAAGGACCATAGCCTTTTCTAAATTTGTTTTGATGACACATATTTTTTGAATAGTTTTCCAAGGTAGAATTCCGTGATGTGATACTTTAGGAATATTTGTTTTTACAGCTTTCATAATATAATATTACAGAATAAATGTGTATAAATAAAAATGAATAAATGTGGATAAGTGTGTTATAAATGTGCTAAGAGTTTTCTGAATTTTATGTTGATCTTTTCTTAAAATATGTATAGTTATTTATGATATATTTCACAGTTAACTTCTGAGAAATATCTATGATAACTATCAATAATTCTTCTTTCTGAAATCAGAGTCCTTTAAGCTTCTCATGATTCAATCTAAGATGTTTTCAATGTAAAGCAGACAGAGTAGGATCTATCGAATTAGCTATATCGGAGATAATTTTCTAAATTTAGTGATTCTATTTTCGGTTTCATGATGTAACTTCATTTTGTTTTATTAACTATTGAATTTAACTGTAAGAGGTGACAATATATTTTATATCTTCTCTCTATTTTTTATAGCTCTCTCTCTTGGTTATGTCAAGTGAGTAAACGTGTGTCAGTTCGGCTCCGTCTTCTAACAGATATTTCGTAGGGTTATACAGTTCAATTCACTTCAAATTATACATCTAGTTATTCAGTTTCTCGAGCTTAATTCAATAGTGAAATTATATTTTTGATTAACTCACACTCTTTTTATTTATCTTGAAAAAACATTCCTAATTCTTCAGTCTACCTTCTCGCCTGTAAAAGTGTAAATCCACCTAACGGTACACAATGGGTCGACCGAACAGAGGCACGCCGAGGAATGAGGTCAATGCTCCGAAGCCAGGGCCAGCTATTTCTGGATCACTGTCTGAAGAGACCCTCCGAATTATTCGACAGCAAATCGAGGAAACTGTGCATCATGCCGTATCTATGGCAGTGAAGTCCATTTTTGAGGAACTTCAGGCATTGAAGGAGGAGAACAAACAGCTGCACGATAGAATTCGTGAGCTAGAGGTGTCTTGTCACCTGAAGGTCGACGACCTCGAGCAATACGGGCGCCGACATTCAATACGTATTTTTGGGATCCCGGAGAGTGACAAAGAAGACACGGACCTGCTGGCGCTTGATGTCTTCAACAAGAAGCTGAACGTGCCCGTGACTCTGGCGGATGTCAACCGCTCGCATCGCGTTGGAAGGCGTCAACCACCTCAACAAGGGCAAGCTAAACCCAAGGACCGACCCATCATAGTACGACTCTGCAGCTACCGGACCAGGAAGATGATCTTCGACGCTAAGAGGAAGCTGAAGGGTTCCGGCGTCACCATTCGCGAGGATCTGACTGTGGAGCGTCTCAAGATCCTCAACGCTGCGGCCGACCGTCATGGGCATAGGAATGTCTGGTCATCGGACGGGAGGATCAAGATCTCTATCGGCGAGGGAGGATCCAAGAGGGTCCACACAGTCGAGAGGATGACCGACCTTCAAAAAATAAAGGTAGATTAAATCATTTCAGGATTCGATGACTAAGGTGCCCTTCACTACAATAATAGGAAATTCGTATTAATAAATTTCACAGTAGATATACCTTGGCATTTTTCATGAGCTGGCTTTCTGTTCTATAAATGAATCTTTCCACTGCTATTTATGATTATATATGAGGCAATTATTTCAAACTAAGGATATCCACATTTGTTAATACTAATCAATAATTTATCTTGACATTAATTCCCAAAACTACGTTCAGTGCATCAACCTACTATACTCCAGAGGGTACTTAGAGAATCATTATCTCTATTCTTACTAATAATTATTACATCTCTTACCAAAATTATTTCCATAATTAATAATTTTCGAAATGCAGAATTTCAAATAAATTGGATGATTAACATACGTTATAGATATGGATGTAATCTATAGGTAAAGATAGTAATCTCCTATATAATGATATCTTCTACTGTTGCCACAGCTTGAACAATAGAATCTAATGTGTGAAGAATTATTGATAGAACAGAGGGGTGGGTAGTCTGTTCATATGCTTATATAGGGGCTGTGTTTCATTTAACGTTATCTTAGACATTCATCACTAAACTATTACAGTTCTCAATTTACTACTTTTATCGTTATTGCAACTCCCAATAGTTAATTATACTTCTAATACTATATAATATTTTTCACACTTCACCGTTCAATACTATTTAAAACTCATCTAAAATAATCTAGCACTTTCTCCATCATCTCCTCTACTTCTTATTTTTTCTTTCTCGTTTCTCTTCCTGATCTTATATTTATAATGATTACTTGAATATTGTTGTTTGCGATGTTGATTATTATTCTTTCCTATTCTTCTTCTTCTTCTTCTTCTTCTTCTTCTTCTTCTTCTTCTTCTTCTTCTTCTTCTTCTTCTTCTTCTCTCTTCTTCTTCTTCTTCTTCTCTTCTTCTTTTTCTTCTTCTTCTTCTTCTTCTTCTCTTCTTCTCTTCTTCTTCTTCTTCTTCTTCTTCTTCTTCTTATTCTTCTTCTTCTTCTTCTTCTTCTTCTTCTTCTTCTTCTTCTTCTTCTTTTCTTTTCTTCTTCTCTTTCTTTTTCTTTTTCTTCTTTTTCTTCTCTCCTTGATTAATTCAAGATCACAATGCGATGTTCTATTTCTTATTCTATAGTTCAGTTTCATAAGTTCTTCGCAATTTGTGCACATTCCTTCTTTCTCTTCTTTTCTTACCTATTATTATCATTATTTTCCCTGTGATTTTTCCACTGCTATCCAGCATGTTCAAATGTTTATTTCTCTTTCTATATCTATTATCTTTCTACCTTTTCTCTTTCTATCTGATACCTTCTACTAATATCCATATATTATATTATAATATCCATATATTTATCCATATAATATTCGATTCTTTCCCACATTAAATCATACTATACCTCTTCAATTTTATGCAAATATTATTCATTATCAGTTGTATTATGTATCTTTCCTCTATTGATAACTTTCTTCAAAGATTTTTCGTTTTTCTGCTGGCTTCTTCTTCTTTTTTTTTCAGTTGTTACTGGATCCCATTTCTCCACCATGAACACGATCTTCCACTACTGGATTTCATCTCTCTCTATCTCCACTTGGACTCGATTTTCCACCACTGGATTCCATCTCTCTCTGTCTCCACTTGGACTCGATCTTCCACTACTGGATTCCTTCTCGCTCTACCTCTACTTGGACCCGATTCTTCTTATTGTGTTTAGTGAATTTTTGAACTAGTGCTTTAAATAGTGAAGGGAGCCGAACTGTCAAGGCATACTGAATGCACTCGAATCAAGAGACTTTTTCATTTAGGTTTAGTTTTATCAGTTTCATCCCCATTTCCCCCGTCATGTGTCGATCTGAGGTCGGTTCACGATTGGTCTGCTGCTTCCATGATGCCTCTCACTGACACGTCAGCTCGCTTGCCCTCAAGTAGGTATGATTATTTCAATAATAGTAATAATGACGCAGGTATGTTTCTAGCAAATAAGCTCCACTCTTTCAAAAAACTTTTCAAGGCTGCTCACCTTAACGTACAATCCCTCAGTTGCCACATTGATGAACTCAGAGCAATCTTCCGTTTTCAGGACTTCAATATAATCGGAATTTCCGAATCATTTTTGAAGCCTAGTATTTCATCAAATTTTGTTGCATTGCCTGGATATAATCTTTTCCGGAATGATAGATTAAATAAAGCTTGTGGGGGTGTAGCAATTTATGTGAAAGATGGTATCAAAACAAAAGTTTTAATCACATCTAAACAAGAGTATTGTTCCAGACCAGAGTTTATGCTACTTGAATTATCCTTATCTAGTTATGATAAATTACTCGTTGGTATATGTTATCGCCCACCAAAAATAGGTCATTTCACAGATTTCGAAAATGCCTTGCTTTCTCTTATGCCTTGTTATAACCGTATACTAGTTATGGGGGATATGAACACCGACTTGAACATGACGAATCGTAACTTTGACTACTTTCAACTGACTACAATTTTCCAATGCCTAAACATGACTATTTTACCCCTCGATCCAACTCATCATACTAATGAATCAGACACACTCATTGACCTTCTCATTGTTAGTGATCCCAATGAGGTTGTTCAAGCAGGCCAAATCTCAGTCCCAGCTATTTCTAGACATGATTTGATCTACTGTGTACTTTCCCATAAGATACCCAAGCCAGAACAGAAAATTATCACTTATAGAGACTTCAAAAACTTTGATGAAGCCGCCTTCCTGACTGATGTGGCTCAGACTCCATGGCATCAAATTGAAGCATTACCCTCAGTTGATGACATGGTCAAGACTTTCGAGAATTGGACTTTGACTTGTATGACAAACATGCACCTTATGTGACAAGGAGGATTAATAGAAAACGACGAGTACCGTGGATGACTGAAGACATACTTAAGATGATGGGACGTAGAGACAAAGCACATAGAAAATTAAAAAGACATTGACTTGGACAGTTTGATAGAGTATAGGAGCCTTAGAAATAGGGTTAAGCAGGAATTACGGAACTCAAAGATTAGGTATTTGAATTCGTTTATGACAAACAATAGACAAGACTCTAAATCACTTTGGCAGGGAATAAAAGAAGTCGGGCTTGGCAAACAGAAATCGAATCCACAAATTGACTTACCATTGAATAATATAAATTTATTTATTTATTTATTTATTTATTTGAAAATTTACATATTTGAAGGGAACCAGGAACTGAATCCCATTATTGCCCTCATAACACACATTGAGCATAATACAATTTGAAAATACAATACATTAAAATGAAAATAGAATAACTTAACTAATATACTATTGAGTTTTAGAGAAAACAAAATACAACAAAAAATAATAGAAAACCTTGCAAATATGAAACTTATAGTATAACAGATAAAAGAAGAAGAACTAAGTATGTAACTAATACTGAAAAATTCAAGGAGAAAAGAAAAAAGAAATAAAGAAAAGAGAATTATGGAAACTTTGCAAATATGAAACTTATAAATAAAAACACTAATAAATTATGTAATACATAGGAAAGAAAAAAAAAAAGACAAAACTCAACAAACATAAATCTTATTCAAGTCCCGCCTGAACACACTGTCTGAATCAAAAAAATCTAATGCATTATTAAGCCTATTATATAATCGAAGAGACCTAAACAGGGGAGCATTGTAACCACTGACCGTTCTACATCTGATAATATCAAAGGTGGGATGATCTCTGGAATTGAACGCAGGAACATGGAACCTGATCAATGAGAGCAGCGAAGGAGAAGAAAATCGACCCCTTAACAGACCATGCACGAAAATCAATGAGTCTCTCTCCCGTCGTAATCTCAATGATACAAAGTAAAAGGTACTTCTCAAACGGTCTGTAGGAAAACCCAAAGGACAGGATTGGCCGAAGCGCTTGTAATAGAGAAACCTCAAAAACTTATTCTGAACTACCTCAAGACCATGAGTACAAAAATCAGTATAAGGGTTCCAAATCACAGAGCAATATTCCAACACACTCCGGACCAATGACACATAAACAGTACATATGCATCAAGGTTATTGAAGTTAGCTGTATTCCTCATAACAAAACCTAGCATTTTATTGGCTCTAGCTATGCTATAGTCCATGTGCACTGAGAACCTGAGACAGCTATCAAAGATTACACCCAAATCCTTACATGTATCGACTCTATCCAGATTCATACCATGTACTTCATAAGAAAAGTTCATCTTCAAATTTTTTCTAGAGAATGAGATACACTTACACTTCCTAACATTCAAGTCAAGTCCATTGATAGAAGACCATCTAGCCAATCTGTCAAGATCTTGCTGCAAAAATTACAATCATTGGAGTTAGTAATCTCCATGTAGAGCTTTACATCATCAGCAAAGATCAAACATTTTGCTTTCTTTAACTGGAGAGGCAGTTCATTGATCAATAGAAGGAACAAAAGAGGACCGAGTACACTCCCCTGTGGAACTCCTGAAGTGCTGAAAAAGGGAGTTGATCTAGAACACCTGACCATAACATAATTGGTACGATGGAATAAGTAACTTCTGAAAAGATTCACAAGTGCACACAAAAACCCAAATCATCAAGTCTCCTCAACAGTGCTCCCTGATCAACACGATCAAATGCTTTTGCATAGTCTGTGTAAATGACATCAACCTCACCTCCAGAATCCATTACCCTTGAAACATCCATAGTGAACTCCATCAAATTGGTGACCACAGACTTTCCAGGGAGAAACCCATGTTGACAGTCCAATATCAGAGGACGGGAGTAACACAAAATCTCACCATACAAAACACGCTCAAAAACCTTTGCGAAGACTGAAAGCAGGGAGATTGGACGATAGTTATCAATTAGATCCTTTCTGCCAGACTTGAAAATGGGTATTACCTTGGAAATCTTCCACCTTGAAGGAAATAAACCTTTCGCCAAAGATAAATCGAATATATATTTCAATGGGTCAACCAACACATCTCTGCAACCTTTCACTATGAATGCAGGAACCTCATCCTCACCAGGAGTAGTGAGTGGCTTCATTCTGTTAATTGCCCTCCTTATGCTCTCAACAGAAACTGATGAAACAGCTAATGAACTGGAAGCCAAATCCTTCTAATTCCATTTTCCTCACTAATCTGATTCACGTTATCACTAAAGGTGCAAGTAATTGAAGTATAAACCGACTTGAAGTACTCAGCAAAACCATCGGGCAATTCAGATCCCACAAAGGCCCTATCACCGAGCTCCATTCTCTGACAGATCCCCTTAGCCTCACGCTTACTATTCACAAACTTCCAGAACTCCTTCGACTCACCCTTGATATTCCTCTGTACCCTAGTCATATACTCATCATGAGAACGGGATATAAGATTTTTCAGCTCTCTTCTAATATCGTTGAACCGATTTCTATGATAGGCCGAAAATTTTTTCTTCCATGCGAGTTTGTTTTTCCTCTTAATCATCTGTATGATATTCCGATTAAACCAAGGAGGATACTTCGAGTTAATTGCATTGACACGTTTTTTTGGGATGGTGAGATCAAAACATGAATAAATGATTGAATAAAAAAGATCTACCGCTGAATCAACATCTTTAATACTATAAAGAACCTGCCAATCATAATCTCTTTTCGTTTCACACTCTAACCAACGCGACGAAGTTGTCATTGCTAATCATATAGATGATCTTGAAGAGCAGGTTACAAACTTAGATTTACCAATCACTGATCAATTTCATTTCCATCCAATCTCAGAAGAAGACACTTTCAGAGCAATTCAACGTATTCATAGTAATGCTACGGGTGTAGACAAAATTCCTATTAAATTTATCAAGAAGATGTTATTTGCTGTTCTACCAACCATTACATACATTTCCAACAAGTCACTTGAAGAAGGCATTTTCCTTGAAAACTGGAAGTTTGCTCTGGTTTGCCCTCTAAATAAAGTTCCATCACCCAATAAAGTTGAGGATTTTAGACCAATCAGTATTTTACCTGCATTGTCCAAAGTGCTAGAAAGACTCATTCATGCTCAAGTTGTAAAATTTCTAGACAACAATAGTAAGCTTCATAACTTTCAATCAGGCTTTAGAAAATTCCATTCAACTGAGACAGCTCTGCTTCGTGTCACTGATGATATAAGGTTAGCTATGGACCAAAGAAAATGCACCATCCTCACCCTATTTGATTTTTCTAAAGCATTCGATACTGTTGATCATACAGTCCTTCTGAATAAGTTGGCTATTCTTGGTTTCAGTCACAACTCGTTAGTTTGGTTTAAATCCTATCTATTAGGTAGGAAACAATGTGTATCTGTCGGTGACAAAAAGTCAACTTGGAAAAACGTTATGCATGGAGTACCACAAGGTTCAATTTTAGGCCCTCTCCTCTTCACTTTGTATGCTAATGACCTTTCTGCCATTATCAAATTCTCCAGTTTCCATACTTATGCAGACGACCTTCAAATCTATTTAAGCTGTCCCATAACAAAAATTAATGAAACAGTTGGAATAATGAATCAGGATATCAATTCGATAGTGGAATGGACAAAGAAAAATGGCCTTAAGCTTAATCCCATCAAAACACAACCCATTATAATTGGATATTCTCGTCTTATAAACAATATTGACCTTGAATCGATTCACAAAGTTAGTGTAGACGGTAATGACATTCCTTACTGTAGCTCAGTTAAAAAATTAGGCATTATTATGAATAATACTCTTGACTGGTCAGAACAAGTGAACAAAACTTGTAAAAAGGTATTCTCAGCCATGCATGCATTGAAGAAAATGCACGATATCCTCCCTAGAAACATTAAATTATTATTGGTTCAATCTCTCATCTTCCCACATTTAATGTATTGTAATCTGTTCTTAATGATATGCAAGTCACTCTGAATGATAAACTACAGCGTTGCCAAAATTATTGTCTACGTTTCGTCTACTCTCTCCAACGCCATGATCATATCACCCCAGCCCACATTGCTAGTTCAACATTGAAGCTTCCCGATCAGAGGCTTTTTCGAATAGTCAAGCTTGTTAGAGATATCTTGAAATACGGTAATCCGAACTATTTTAAAGATGATTTCAAATTTGTCTCTGAAGGTAGGAGAATAGATGCTTCACATACTAGAACCGGAGAAAGTACTTTAAGGATACCCAATCATCGAACTACTATTTTCACAAAATCCTTCTTAGTCAGTGCCTGTCGTGCATGGAATACACTTCCTGTTTCTATCAGGTCTATCGAGAGCCGAGCGAGCTTCAACCTGACTTTAAGAAAACATATTTTGGAACAAATGACTGAAACTGTCCGGCCCTAGAACGATCACATAACAACCATCCCTCACCCATTCCACCAATATAAAACTTTAAACCATGTTATAGAACGAATTGTATATATATATATATATATATATATATATATATATATATATATATATTATATATATATATTATATAAACTCATTTTATTTCAATTATCCACTGCATACTGCTGTATATTACTGAAATTTGATAACCCTGATCTACTTTCAGCCTACTTCATTTTATTAATCAATTATTTGATCTTATCTACCTATATAATTATTAACTTTATCAATTTTCTGTTTTTTTTTCTCTTCAATATTCATATTGATTAAAACTTTTACAATATTTCCATTAATAAATAATCCTTAGTTTAAATAACGAAATTAACGTTTTGGTAGAGAGTTAGTGGGGAGGATATTTTTAATATTCTTCCCAAAGAATGGACATTGATATGTCCAAAGCTCCGCCAATTTATGTAGATGCATAACAATATGATTATTATCTATAGTTATTACATTACAAATTGCTTTTTCATATCATATACAGTTCAATAGTTATTTTCTTAGTCTATATTATGTAAATTCATCTATAACTTTGCTGTATTGTAAGCTATTGTATACAAGTGTATCAGCCAGTATATATTGTAATCTACATAAATAAAGTACTCAATCAATCAATCAATCAATCAATCAATCAATCAATATTTCGTTGTCTCTCTTGTCATTTCTGGATTCCCGTTCTCTAGCACTAGGTATGTTTTTCAAGCATCCCTTTTATTAAGTTATAATGTGTGTTCTTCTAAATTCTAAATTCAAAATTAACTTTCTAAATTCATTGCACGGCACAGCATCTAGAAACCAAACTTGGGGAGTTGGAACTGAAACAGGACGATTAGGAGCAATATGTCTGAAGAAACCACCTTGAATTGTTCGCAGTTCTCGAGATGAATAACGAGGACGTCCAGGGCGGAATACTGGAGATCGGAAGGGCGCTGATCTATCTAAAGGATATCTGAACGATAGAAGATCAAATGGATGATATTATGTTATTTCTTGAAAATATTTCTCTTACCAAGAAAATCATTAAGTTCAGCTTGCTGAAGCTTGATGGAGAGTATTATTCAACTATTCTCTGAAATTCAGAAGTTTTTCTGAAGAGTCAAAAATAAAAACTTGAAATTTGGAATTCTAACCTGAGCCTTCTAATTGAGAGTCGGATACACTAACCACTTTATTGGGTTGAGAAAAACTATTACAATACGAATTTTATTAATACAACTTCTTACAATTTCACTTTTCCATAGTGATAGTTATTATCAAACAGTATATATTATCATGGATAACAAGGGCTGCCTTGAGTAATATAAATAATATGGATGAATCTTCTGAAATTCATTGTGAATTTTTAATGGTTTCATAATTATTAAAACTTCATTGTTTTTTTGAAAATTTTTTTAAAAAGGGTGGCCTACTGATTACATCTTATTCCCATTACTTAGAATAGCCCTTTATATTCATAATTACTGTTAAATAATAACTACACTATCATGATGAATTGGAAGGAATTAAATCAAAAGGAACACAAGAGTTTGCTAATAGAGTTTGCTATCACAATTTTACTTAAAATCTCAGAAATAACTGGGCTATACTGATAGTAATGATAATATTATAACTGTGACTAGGTCTACCCTTTAGATAATTGGTCACAATACAGTATCTTTTCCACAGTTTTCTATAGATTTAAAAATTAATTCCAACCAAAAAAAATTGAGCAAATTAGTATTCTTGAATCACTAATAAATTGAATTATGAATAAATCTGGTAATTCCTGAGTTCTAGTTCATCAATTTTACAAGGCATTTTCGTCTTTCCAGTAGGTGTTAATTCATCCACTGAACTCTCTTACTAGGTGGATTCAATCCGTCTATTTGATGGTATATTGTAATTGAAATAAGATTCTTCTCTTAGAAAAATAGCTTCAAATTTCCTGCAGTGCAGCAGACTGCCACACTCTGCTCACTCTAAAAACACTACGACTACAGAATTTCGCATTTATTTGCAAAGTAGGCTCATATTGATTGTTTGTATTGATATCATTGTATGATGTGAGGCTTTGGAGTCCACCAAACTACGAATAAACTCATTTTGTGGGAAATAGCTGCTTTAGTCTCTTGCCTTGCTAGAGCCTGTCATTTGCTTTGCCCTTTCATCAGAACATGAATGTTTTATTTGTATGTGCTTAGCTGCTGTAAAGCTAGGGCCCAGGACTCATAAAATGACTAAGAACGTCTGATTGTGTCTACACTATAAATGATCATTGCAGCTCGACTAGCATGAACATGCATGTATTTCATTGTTCGGTCGTAAACCTCAGTCATCAAACACTCTGATAATTATAAAATACACCTGCCTATCCTAGTCTGTACCATAGTATGTACTGTGATAGCTAGGTATATGAGCTTATGAGTTTTTCAGCAGCTCTTCCAACTAATCCAGCTTCATCAAAACTAATTTTCGTATTTCAATGTTATGAGAAAATGGTATACATGTGTTGTGGCATCATAAAATGTGCGAACAGTTTTATTTGTTTTCTGTTATTGAAAAGTCATAAAGCTCATCTGTGCTATGTTTATTCTTTTGAGACTGTAATAAACATCATCCCTTCAAGCTTGTGTGTTAGTGATAGGGAAAAAAATTATGAAAATACAATTTTAGGGGACGGATTTCGAACTTCCAGTAAGTGATTGTCAATTCAAAAACTATCTTCTGGTGAAGCTTTCCTCAGAAATCTCTCCAACGGGAGTACAGAGAGCATGTGATTAACTTATCAGATTCCACAATCACATGAAATGTGAAATTCCGGTAAAATTTCCAAAATCGCACAGCACCAAACATCCGTCGACACGAATAGATTAGGCTAGTTTCACACAAATACGATTCTGCTCGGTTCGGTTTATTTTCGGTCGATTCCGATAGGTGTGAAAAGGTACTTTGGTTTGAGTTCGGTACCGATAATGATCTTATTCAAACCGTTACATGTATTATACTCATTCCTTGAATCATTGTGATTAGGATCTCTTATTTGTCTAGAATGCATTTTATCTCGAGTCATAACTGATCTTATAATTCCTCAAGATATCCAGGGATATCATGATAAGGGACGAAGTCTGTTCGGCATATTCTTTACCTTCTCTCATTGATCTATTAGACTGATCAAAGTAGTTACAAATTTATCGTCAATAGTGTCAAATGCTTTCATTCAAGGTTTAGATCATCCCAATCCCAAGGTTCATCCCAATCCACATACCTCGGGTGTTCCAAAAGTGCATTGTAGTTTATTATGTTAAACAATACATTTTCATTTCCTCTACGATTAGAGACCTTGACCAAGTATTGATTGGAGCATGACATAGGTTATTCACGGTTTTTGGTGAGTTTAGATCATGGTTTTTCTCTTTTTCTGTTCTGGTCTAAGTTACACCGCAATATTTGATTGTTTTTTTCTGAAGCAACATCAACATCGTTCGAATCGAAAACCTGTTGCCAATCTTCCAGTCTCAAGTTTTCTTGGATTTTGATCCATAGATTTTATAGTTGATGATATCTTTTGTGCTCATATTCTTCGACAAATTCCTTTCAATTTTTTATAATTGTTAAGAAATTGTCTGTTATAGATGTTTGTAATAATTATAAAGAGAAGAAATGAAATGGAGTGAAATGTATTGAAACGGAAAAATGATGGCAAACTCACGAAAAGATGATCAATACAAGTATTGTTCACTGGGTTTGTTATTTTATCAATGCAACTAACATAACAATACTCGATCATAACGTCGAGGTAGCGCTCATCTTGCGAGTTAATATTAGTGTGGAGGATATCGCAGTTAATATCTCTGATTGACTATAATTTTCAGGTGTGTTTGGTTTGGATCGGTTTGTGATTTCTTGTAAGTCGTCGATAAAAGATGAGAGAGGTGACGAAGGACTGCGGTGAATACAAAGAAGTTGGCATGATATGTTGCCCCAGATGATTGTCAAAATTCACCCCAAAAGCAACCCCACCGATCATAATCTTATAAAAAGCACAGAACGCAAGGTTGAGCTTATTGGAGCTTTCAAATATGTGATACCCATCACAAGGTTCAAGAGCTCACTGTCCTTGTTCAACTAAGAGTAGTGGTGTTTTGAGAGAGCTGCCTATCCAATAGAAATCGAGGGGTGTGGCCTCCCCCTCCACCCCCCCTGCCACAGTCCGCCATTTTGGCCCCGCCCCCAGCCAATAGGAAGCAAGGGGCATGGTCAAAATGGCGGCCCTCCACCCCCCTTCCCTAGTGTCGGCCATTTTGTCCCCCACCAAAGTCCCCGCCCCAACCAATAGGAAGAGGTTCCCCAGGCCCCGACGGCCATCTTTGTTGTAGCAGGTGTCAAAAACATCTGTCATCTCCCACCCCCAGCCAAGAGGTTCCCCAGGAAGTGCCCCCGACGGCGGCCATCTTTGTTGTAGCAGGTGTTCTGACATCTGCCCCAGTCACACCTGCTTCTAAGTGGTGCCAATTAGCATATTAAAAATATCCCCACATTTAAAATCTTTAAAATCTTTAAAATCACAGATATCTAAACTCTCAAACTACACTACTACTACTACTAATCTATTTCCAGTCATATTTTTTTCTTTTTTTTCCTGCATC
>NC_052518.1:61519468-61570057 GCF_014356525.2 Nilaparvata lugens | reverse complement strand
CATGGATTTTCTGAGATTTACATCATGGATTTTCGAGAAAATAAAAAATTTCAATTTTTCATGATTTTCATGATGGTTAGCCTACATCATGGATTTTCTGAGATTTACATCATGGATTTTCGAGAAAATTAAAAATTTCAATTTTTCATGATTTTCATGATGGTTAGCCTACATCATGGATTTTCTGAGATTTACATAATGGATTTTCGAGAAAATAAAAAATTCAATTTTTCATGTTTTCATGATGGTTAGCCTACATCATGGATTTTCTGAGATTTACATCATGGATTTTCGAGAAAATAAAAAATTTCAATTTTTCATGAGTTTCATGATGGTTTGCCTACTTCATGGATTTTCGAGAAAATAAAAAATTTCAATTTTTCATGATTTTCATGATGGTTAGCCTACATCATGGATTCTCTGAGATTTACATCATGGATCTTCGAGAAAATAAAAAATTTCAATTTTTCATGTTTTTCATGATGGTTAGCCTACATCATGGATTTTCTGAGATTCACATCATGGATTTTCGAGAAAAAAAAATTTCAATTTTTCATGATTTTCATGATGGTTAGCCTACATCATGGATTTTCTGAGATTTACATCATGGATTTTCGAGAAAATAAAAAATTTCAATTTTTCATGATTTTCAAGATGGTTAGCCTACATCATGATTTTCTGAGATTTACATCATGATTTTCTGAGATTTACATCATGATTTTCGAGAAAATAGAAAATTTCAATTTTTCATGATTTTCATGATGGTTAGCCTACATCATGGATTTTCTGAGATTTACATCATGGATTTTCTGAGATTTACATCATGGATTTTCGAGAAAATAAAAAATTTCAATTTTTCATGATTTTCATGATGGTTAGCCTACATCAGGATTTTCGAGAAAATTAA
The DNA here is from genome assembly GCF_014356525.2 of Nilaparvata lugens. Classification (NCBI taxonomy): domain Eukaryota; kingdom Metazoa; phylum Arthropoda; class Insecta; order Hemiptera; family Delphacidae; genus Nilaparvata; species Nilaparvata lugens. The sequence goes on along the minus strand of NC_052518.1, from coordinate 61,569,150 downwards.
AAATTTCAATTTTTCATGATTTTCATGATGGTTAGCATACATCATGGATTTTCTGAGATTTACATCATGGATTTTCGAGAAAAAAAAATTTCAATTTTTCATGATTTTCATGATGGTGTTACATCATGGATTTTCGAGAAAATAAAAAATTTCAATTTTTCATGATTTTCATGATGGTTAGCCTACATCATGATTTTCTGAGATTTACATCATGGATTTTCGAGAAAATAAAAAATTTCAATTTTTCATGATTTTCATGATGGTTAGCTACATCATGGATTTTCTGAGATTTACATCATGGATTTTCGAGAAAAAAAAATTTCAATTTTTCATGATTTTCATGATGGTTAGCCTACATCATGGATTTTCTGAGATTTACATCATGATTTTCGAGAAAATAAAAATTTTTACATCATGGATTTTCGAGAAAATAAAAAATTTCAATTTTTCATGATTTTCATGATGGTTAGCCTACATCATGGATTTTCTGAGATTTACATCATGGATTTTCGAGAAAAAAAAATTTCAATTTTTCATGATTTTCATGATGGTTAGCCTACATCATGGATTTTCTGAGATTTACATCATGGATTTTCGAGAAAATAAAAAATTCAATTTTTCATGATTTTCATGATGGTGTTACATCATGGATTTTCGAGAAAATAAAAAATTTCAATTTTTCATGTTTTCATGATGGTTAGCCTACATCATGGATTTTCTGAGATTTACATCATGGATTTTCGAGAAAATAAAAAATTCAATTTTTCATGATTTTCATGATGGTTAGCCTACATCATGGATTTTCTGAGATTTACATCATGGATTTTCGAGAAAATAAAAAATTTCATTTTTCATGATTTTCATGATGGTTAGCCTACATCATGGATTTTCTGAGATTTACATCATGGATTTTCGAGAAAATAAAAAATTTCAATTTTTCATGATTTTCATGATGGTTAGCCTACATCAGGATTTTCTGAGATTACATCATGGATTTTCTGAGATTACATCATGGATTTTCGAGAAAATAAAAAATTTCAATTTTTCATGATTTTCATGATGGTTAGCCTACATCATGGATTTTCTGAGATTTACATCATGGATTTTCGAGAAAATAAAAAATTTCAATTTTTCATGATTTTCATGATGGTTAGCCTACATCATGGATTTTCTGAGATTTACATCATGATTTTCTGAGATTTACATAATGGATTTTTCGAGAAAATAAAAAATTTCAATTTTTCATGATTTTCATGATGGTGTTACATCATGGATTTTCGAGAAAAAAAAATTTCAATTTTTCATGATTTTCATGATGGTTAGCCTACATCATGGATTTTCTGAGATTACATCATGGATTTTCTGAGATTCACATCATGGATTTTCGAGAAAATAAAAAATTTCAATTTTTCATGATTTTCATGATGGTTAGCCTACATCATGGATTTCCTGAGATTTACATCATGGATTTTCGAGAAAATAAAAAATTCAATTTTTCATGATTTTCATGATGGTTAGCTACATCATGGATTTTCGAGAAAATAAAAAATTTCAACATCATGGATTTTCGAGAAAATAAAAAATTCAATTTTTCATGATTTTCATGATGGTTAGCCTACATCATGGATTTTCGAGAAAATAAAAAATTTCAATTTTTCATGATTTTCATGATGGTTAGCCTACATCATGGATTTTCTGAGATTACATCATGGATTTTCTGAGATTACATCATGGATTTTCGAGAAAAAAAAATTTCAATTTTCCATGATTTTCATGATGGTAGCCTACATCATGGATTTTCTGAGATTACATCATGGATTTTCGAGAAAATAAAAAATTTCAATTTTTCATGATTTTCATGATGGTTAGCTACATCATGGATTTTCTGAGATTTACATCATGGATTTTCGAGAAAATAAAAAATTCAATTTTTCATGATTTTCATGATGGTTAGCTACATCATGGATTTTCTGAGATTTACATCATGGATTTTCGAGAAAATAAAAAATTTCAATTTTTCATGATTTTCATGATGGTTAGCCTACATCATGGATTTTCTGAGATTTACATCATGGATTTTCGAGAAAATAAAAAATTCAATTTTTCATGATTTTCATGATGGTTAGCTACATCATGGATTTTCTGAGATTTACATCATGGATTTTCGAGAAAATAAAAAATTTCATTTTTCATGATTTTCATGATGTTAGCCTACATCATGGATTTTCTGAGATTACATCATGGATTTTCTGAGATTTACATCATGGATTTTCGAGAAAATAAAAAATTTCAATTTTTCATGATTTTCATGATGGTTAGCTACATCATGGATTTTCGAGAAAATAAAAAATTTCAATTTTTCATGATTTTCATGATGGTGTTACATCATGGATTTTCGAGAAAATAAAAAATTCAATTTTTCATGATTTTCATGATGGTTAAAAAATTTCAATTTTACATGATTTTCATGATGGTTAGCCCACATCATGGATATTCTGAGATTTACATCATGGATTTTCGAGAAAATGAAAAATTTAAATTTATCAAGATTTTCATGATGGTGTTACATCATGGATTTTCGAGAGAATAGAAAATTTCAATATTTCATGATTCTCATGATGGTTAGCCTACATCATGGATTTTCTGAGATTTACATCATGGATTCTCGAGAAAATAAAAAATTTCAATTTTTCATGTTTTTCATGATGGTTAGCCTACATCATGGATTTTCTGAGATTTACATCATGGATTTTCGAGAAAAAAAAATTTCAATCTTTCATGATTTTCATGATGGTTAGCCTACATCATGGATTTTCTGAGATTTACATCATGGATTTCCGAGAAAATAAAAAATTTCAATTTTTCATGATTTTCAAGATGGTTAGCCTACATCATGGATTTTCTGAGATTTACATCATGGATTTTCGAGAAAATAGAAAATTTCAATTTTTCATGATTTTCATGATGGTTAGCCTACATCATGGATTTTCTGAGATTTACATCATGGATTTTCAAGAAAATAAAAAATTTCAATTTTTCATGATTTTCATGATGGTCAGTCTACATCATGGATTTTCGAGAAAATAAAAAATTTATATTTTTCATGATTTTCATGATGGTGTTACATCATGGATTTTCGAGAAAATAAAAAATTTCAATTTTTCATGATTTTCATGATGGTGAGCCTACATCATGGATTTTCTGAGATTTACATCATGGATTTTCGACAAAATAAAAAATTTCAATTTTTCATGATTTTCTAGGAGGGGGGTGGGCAAGGGTTACTTTTGGCGTCCCCCTCATGATCAACCATCACCGACCGATTTACAATAATGAGAGGGATTATTACTATATTAGTCTATATGTCTATATTAGTATATTATAAGTTTAGTGATGTTATCCCACACTTATACTTTTACTCGGAGATTCCCATTTACGTAGTCTCTACAGGTCCATTGAAGTTATAATTTCCAACTATTAGAGATTAGACAGTCTATTCTCTGTAGCTGTTGGTGTAACATGAGTTCCTGCAAAGCTTATCAAGATGCGACATACATCTAAACCGTGAAGGCATATGTCAGTTTTTATTGATATACAATCAAATTGCGAATCAAGTAATATTATGCCCATCATTTGGTGAAAACCAAATCCTGCTATCACATGGTGTGTTTTACGCAATAAATGAGTTTAGTATTATAACGATTTTATAATTTATAATTTTTATAATATATTTTTACGATTTTTTTTAACGATTCTATTTTCTTCATTAATACAGAGGTATCCTACATATATTCGCGATGATGTTTTATGTAGCATATTCATTTATTTACCGCCGTGATATGATATTACAAGATCCATAAGATCGATTACGTCCGATCAGCGACTTTGGGGGTTAGCAGTCTGTTGAGCGATCCATTTTTTCAGAATAACAATTAGGATAGGCAGACGCTAAGAATGGGAGGACTTGGGTGTCATTAATCATCAGGGACAGTGACAGAGGCAGGCCAAAAGCGTAAGTGTATAGGTAACTTGTATAGGTACTTGCAATACAATATTATATTGATGATGATTGAATCAGTACCTACCCATTTTTGAAACAAATCATTTAGGAACAAAAAACAATATAAACTAAAAACTTGCAATTCCTATAATTTTGAATAATAATAATAATAATAATAATAATAATAATAATAATAATAATAATAATAATAATAATAATCATCATCATCGATGAGTCGTCTATATATGCCAAGGAAGCTGGGTGGCAGGGGCTTGTCCAGGGTTTCAGATCTGTGTGCAAAACAAGAGAAAAGACTAAGAGAGTATTTCATTTCTGCTAACACAAATCTCCTCAGGGAAGTGTGCCGACTGGATGAAAATTATACTGCACTTAACCTGAGGAATCCTAATGGTCGAGAGCCCTTGACAGTGCATGATTACAAGGCAGAATGGCAACAGAGGGAACTGCATGGGCGCTACTGTAAGCATCTGAACTCTGATCATAATAATCATGACCTTTCAAGCAGGTGGCTGACAGATGGAAGTCTTTTTCCAGAAACAGAAGACTTTATAATTGCTATGAGGGTTCAGGTTGTCGCTACCAATGCCTATAGAAGACATATCATCAGAGATCTGAGCATAAGTGATAAATGCAGGCTTTGTAACGCTGCAGTAGAAAGCATTCAGCACATAGTTGCAGGCTGCTCAATATTGGCACCAAAAGAGTATTTGAGGCGACATAATAATGTTGCAAAAATAGTGCACCTGAAATTGCAGCAGGAATTTGACTTCTTTGAAGAAATGCCCCCATACTATTCTTACTCTCCTCCTGCATTTATTGAGAGAAACCAGATTAAGATCTATTGGGATGTTCAAATGATCACTGACAGGCAAGTCATTCATAACAAGCCTGACATCCTAATGTTGAACATGAATCAAAAAGAAGCCTTGATAATTGATGTAGCCATACCAGCAGATGAAAATTGTCAAAGAACAAGAGGTGAGAAATTGAGGAAGTATCAAGAGCTAGCATTTGAGCTCAAAGATATGTATGGGCTCAATAATGTTAGAAACATCCCAATCGTAATATCTGTGAATGGTCTGGTTCTTAATTCAACAGTGGAGAGCTGTAAGGCTATTGATGTCTCAGAAACTCTGGTAGGGAAAATGCAGAAGTCTGTTCTGCTTGATACAGCTCGCATAGTACGCCAAACGCTCCAACATATTTGGTAAAATACTCCATCAATAATAGAAAATAATGCCAAGAGGTTGCATAAATTTTGCCCCTCTTCGCATAAGCTATCCGAAACTGCGTGAAAAAGAGAATAATAATAATATAATAATAATAATAATAATAATAATAATATAATAATAATAATAATAATAATAATAATAATAATAATAATAATAATAATATGAAATAAATACAAGAAAATAGGATCAAATGGGGTAAGATTGGTATGATGACAATGCTCCAACTATTAATTAATATATGCCAATCATGTAATAGGTGAAACCAAATTCATTATTTCAATTCATTGCATATAACTACAAATAAAGCAGATCAGCATTAAATATGAATCATGTTGCATGGAAAATATTCAAAGAAGTAAGGGAATGAGAATGAGAGATGATCGTTACTTTTTGAGATATGAGCGCCTAAAGTTTAAATTTTTGTTACAGAACATTTCAAATTCAGTAAGAGATAAATCCATGAGATTTAGAGGATAGATTCTTCATAGTATTGTTGATATAGTGAAATAGGAATTTTCTAAAAATATCCATTTCTAAAGTAGTTATTAAATTCACTAAAAATAACCAAAAATAACTTTTTGTTGAGTTATTTTTGGTAAATTGTGTAACTTCTTCAAAAATTGATATTTTCAGAAAATTTCACTTCCCCATATTTTGCATACCATTTCTTTATTTCAATTTCAAATTGCTTGAAATCCTCAACGCTCCCGGGATTTGATCTAGTATGGAATCTTTGCATCGAACACTCCATTCGCTTGAAATTCAATGCATTCCTGATTTCAACTGGTGCTCTGAAAATTATACAAGCAGAGATGAAGTTTCAATTTTTCGAAAATGGGCTATCTATAATACGTTCAATAAGGTGACGGAGGAAACAAAACAAAGCTTGTGAATGTGAATTCTGATCAGAACTAGTTGGTTCGGCTCCATGCTGAATTGCATTCACTGAGATGCAACCATATTATTTTTATAGCATTGTACAGTAGATGAAATATTATAAATTTTGAACAGTTACAGACCAAAAAGGCTTTGAACAGTCCTTACTATTCCAGAAAAAACACACAAGAAAAACTCTATCCTCTCTTCTTTTTTCAATATGTAACGTTATTTATCAATATCAAAGAATCACATTTTCAAAAAAACAATAGTATCCTTTTTTATGTTCAATTAGACATGATAAAGGTTACTTGAGGATTTCATTCAATCTCAATAGCTTGTTTGTGAAAATTATCATTAATGAATTGTTAGTGGAATATTAATAATGAATGATAAGTTGATAATACATTTTATTTCCACCACAAAAACAATATAAATGTTATAATCGTTATTTCGGAAATTAACTATCAACTACATTCTTTGAAGGTGATGTCCACATGAGCTCAAGACTTGTGCGTGGATAATGGGAATAATGTGATTTATGAATAATCGGAAAGCGATTATAATCACATTTTGTAAATATCCTTTTCAGTTTCAAATAATAACTCGAGTTATTTAGTATTTCGTAGAATTGATATTCTAATAAATCAAGTACAGTATGTTGTTCAATCTATATATATAAAAGCGAAATGGCACGCACTCACTGACTGACTCACTCACTCACTCACTCGCAGAACTAAAAATCTACCGGACCAAAAACGTTCAAATTTGGTAGGTATGTTCAGTTGGCCCTTTAGAGGCGCACTAAGAAATCTTTTGTTAATATTTTAACCCTTAGGGTTGTTTTTAAGGGTTTAAAGTTCATCTTTTAGCATGTATATTCTTCTTCTCCCAATCTCTTAATTATAATAATTGAACATTATTGTAACTATATCATACGTTACTATAGAACTATAATCTAGATAGAGTACCTCTTCGAAACACTTGTTAACTGACAACTAAATTAATAATTTTGTCAGGTTGGCATTAAGTTGAGTTGACTTTGTTAGGTTGGCACCAAGTTGAAGATTGGAATGCATTTATCGCGGAAAAATTGATTGGGCACTACTAACTTCAATCAGAGCTATTACTGGGAATATTATATTACTAGCCACTAGGCTCACTTCGCTCGCCATATCCGTTTAGTCAGACGTTTAGTCTAGACCTCCGACTGGATTGTCCTAACATATGATAAAAATGCTCAAATGAAAAATGCAGGCGAGCGAAGCGAGCCTGCTGATCTCATTCTTGGACGATCCAGTCGGGGGTCCAGGGGGCGGAGCCCCCTGGCTAGATGGATATGGCGAGCGAAGCGAGCCTGACGGCTAGTACAATATAACTTGAAGAATGAATCCTCGAAATTTCATGAATTTATTTGCTATCAATTAAAAACAGTTTATCATGCCATATTTCAATCAACTTTACAATATGGATTAGTCATATGGGGTGCTGCAGATGATGTACACATGGATAATGTATTCATCATTCAGAAAAATAATAGAAACCATCTTAAATAAACCAAAGTTATACCCATCTAATCTTTTTTTCATGGATTTTGATGTTGACAACTAAAATGTCAAAGCTGCGTTACAAAATGAAATTATGGTTCATAAATAAAAAACATGGTGAAAAATACAAATATCTTGCCAAAGCTGATCAAGAACACACTTATCATTTCAGACGGGGTGTAACAGAGAAATATCAAGTTCATTCTACAAGACTTTCATTGATCAGAAGGTAGCTAATTTACTCAAGCAGTAAACTGATCAATGAAATACCTTTTGATTTGTATTTCAAAATTAGTAAGAAGAGCATGAAAGAGTGGATTAAAGGTAGGCGCACAAAGATCGTCATCGGACAGATGGCACGCATTGGACGATTAGATTTGATGCATTGTTTTCAATTGGAGTGCGGATAGGTATGCGCATTCCAATTTGAAAACAATGCATCAAATCTAATCATCCAATCTGTCTGATGCGTGCCGTCCATCCGATGACGATCTGTGTGCGCCTACCTTTAGAGAGAATTTTTCTATACCTGAGATATAGCAATTTAATATTCAATTTCAATTCTTTTGTTTATTTTATCGTGTTTTCTCTGCACAATATTTGTTGATTTTTGATGATTCAACTGTTCTAAAGTTTCTACTGTAATTATACCGAATTGGTTAAATCTTAACCCAAATTTTCTGCATTATTTCGAAATATTATGTTTTTCTTTTACTGTTTTGCAACTCTCACCAGCGGCAAAGAGTTTCCTTTTGCTAGTGATGCCTAGATTTTATAATTCATTTTTTTAAGTATATGTTTGAATGATTATGTTTATTTATTTATATATTTAATGATATGTTAAATTTTAAAGAATTTGTAATATGTCTTAAATATTCTAAATTGAAATTCTGAAATTACTCATTTCTAAGATTTTCCATTTTGGTCGAATAAATGTGAACATTCTCTGTTTTATTGTACTTATCCAACAACTACATTAGAAATAATTCTATTCAACTACTGAACTCCATTATAGGTTCTTTAAAATAGTGGGATGACTATAGGATGATTATCCATAAACGTATCACTTACTTGTTCATTTCTTCCTGGAAGATGATTGAATTCGGCGTGTTCTCTGTTGCTGCCCTTTGAAGAATTGAAGACCTAAGAGCCTCAATTCTTGATTCGTTGGGCTCACTCTTGCAGGCATTCTCTGGCAAATGACTACGAGTAATTGAGCATTCACCCACACTAGATTCCCCAGTATTGCATTCAACAGAGCAAGTCCCAGAACACTCTTTTTTAACGCAAACCATATAAATGGAACCATTAAATTTTTTTTTTTTTTTTGCTTATAAATAAACCCACTTTCATCTTCCCACCGAAACCCTTTATATCTTGCTTTAAATCGTACTGCTGACATGACCAAAATCACTTGAACACTTTTTAACGACTGTCACTGGACACTACCGATTTGGACACTGCCGGGGAAGAACTGTCACCCTCACACTCCGTGCATTGTATGTGCTATGAGCGATTGTGGGAGCGAGCCTTCGAAGAATTTCCAGGATTCCATTCAAAGCTTTCTATAAGCATTCATTCGAATGCTTTCTCCTACCATCAATAGGTTCTTGACCTGTTTTTACTTTACTCGAATGACTTACCTAGATATTTGATTCACTGTAAGATTTTTATGTTTGCAGATGATATTTTGTTGATTTCCTCTCATAAATCGTTAGATGTGGCCGAAAACCGGTTACAACATGATACCAATACTCTAGCTAAATGGTATCATAATAATTGTCTAAATATAAATGTCACCAAAACCAAGGTGCTACATAATTATAACCTCATCCTACATGAAAAGAATTAGGGAACCCAAAATTAAGCACCATTGCTGTGAATGTTTCCAACTGCAGGAGCAAGATATTTTCATATGTACAACAGATTGTCAGTTTATATCGAATTGTATAAATTAAAAGTATTTAGGAGTAACAGTTGACAGTCATTTTCGTTGGGATATTCATATAAAAAATGTTTGTAATAGGCTCAAACAGGTATTGGCCAAAATGTATTATATTAAAGATTTAATACCTAATAAAGTGAAGAGGATGATGTATATAGCCTTGGGAGAGTCTGTTATGAGATATGGATTGCAAGGGTGGGGATTTGCTAGCAATGTTTATCTTAGGCGAATATCTTCGGTACAGAGCAAGATTTTACGTTTGGTCAGTAATTCTCAGGGAGATATTTCATATGAGAACCTTTTGAATAGATGCAAGGTTTTGAATATAAAAGGTATATTTCTGTTTACTTTGATTTTAGAAAATGACTTCTGCAAAAAATATTTAGTTATGAAAGTTAATCGATATGATTTAAGGAATGAGAGGTATGTTGTACCATTTACTTTGAATAATTTGGCCAGAAACACCTTAATTTACATGGTACCAGGAACTTTCCATGACTTACCCGATAATTGTGCTGAGTTTGTTAATATGCGCCTGTTGAAAAGAAATTTAAAGATTTGGTTGAATAATTACACTTTAGATGTAACATAATGTAACTCATTATTAATGTATTGTATTGTTGTGATTCATTCTGTTCTATTTTTTGTATGTAAGTTCAGGTTGACTATATATTATAATACTCTTTAGATTTTTGAGAGCTGAGCCAACAATTAATTAATCAATATCATAATAACTTTGACTGTTAAGTAAATTCTGTAAGTAAATTTGACAGTGTAATAAACTGATAAGTGAATTTAACTGTTAAGTAAAAATAAAGTTCACTGATATATGTATGATTATATTTGAATTTACATGTTTTGTATAATAGTACCTTGTCAAGCAGCCTCTTTGAGGTTCGCTTAAGGTAGCTTATTTATTCAATACACGTTTTTTCTATTCTATTCTATTCTATTAACACCCTCCACTGAATCTTCTGTCTTTGTCCCTCAATGAACAGCGTTGAAAATAATACATTTCCTCGATATTGTTCTGATTTTTCAGATTTCAGAGTTCTAAGGGCGAAAATGACGCAGGTCATGTCAATCACATTAGTCAAAGTCATGGATCCTCTCTACAACTTTTGAATAATCACTTTAGTGGGGATTTTGGCACAGTGTCATGGCCTGTGATGAGTAATCGCCAGACAATACAGTTGACCTGTGCAGGCGTCACAAAACAAGAGTTTATTGTAAGGGAAAACCTGATTTCTGTAAAACCCTTCAACATTTCCAAATGACGACCCTCCCTTTCTTGGATCAGTCCCTTTTTCTTGGAAATACTTCTTCAAGGATGCCGATTCTATTATTAATATATTGATAAATTCCTAAAACTTCTTATTGTTTCAATGAACAAGAGAGCCTTGTAAATACGATCTATACAATTTTCAAACATTCAAGTCAATCTTGGGGCTGGTGTGAAGTTGGCTGGTAGTAATAATATTCTAACTCTCAAATCTAAAACCTAGAAATCTGAACAAACGTCACATGTTTCAAAATAACCAAAACTAATGATGTATATTATTATTTTCAGCGTTTTTTGCGTTTTCTCAGCTTTATCAAGAACAAATGAACAGAAAATATCCAAATTTAGTGCAGAAGCTCAGCTAGGGAGTAAGAATGTAGTAATAGGAGGACTTTGGAATAATGCAAAAGATACACCTAAAATAAGCGGGTTTTCCAGCGTTAAAGAACATTTCTGCGTTTTCTAACGTAACATAATAGAGTAACATAATTCTAACATAGCGTAACATAATTCTGACATAATAGAGGCTTATAAAACAATAAATTACCTCCGGTTTTTGGGTCCTCTTGCTCTACCACTCTAGATATCAAGCTACCCAACACTATATTATGTTATCACTTATAATTCACCTACTGTTATCTGAATCTTAGTTTTGTAATTTTAATCACACATATTGTAATTTATAGTAAATATAATACCATATAACTTCTGAATAATACTGCTTGCTGGAACTGTCCCCCAATCTCAGACGCATAGTCTTACTGGGGGAATTCCACTCAATCAATATGTTCTTTGTACTGTTTTTGTAAAAATGTGATTCTTATTTTGTTGAATTTCAAATATAAATATGTACATGTATTGTATGCCAAGTGGAAATATACGAATTGAATTTCTCGGTTTTAAATAGAAGTAATAGACAGAAAATGTTCAAATTTGGTGAACAGGTGCGTACAGATTCACGCTCCGCGAGCATGACCAATTCACTTTCCATCAGCTGATTATATCTGTATTTGTAAAGAAACGGATATAAAAAGATACAGATATAAAAAGCTTGGCATCAGCTGTTAAAAAATGAATTGCACGTGTTTGTGGCGCATAAATCTGTACGCACCTCAAGGTCCATGTTATACAAGTGCTGATAAATTGATTTAGCAATGTTACTTTTATAGTGCGCGCTAACAACGCTGTGTATAACTTGGTTCAGCGCTGCCAGCGCCGCGTTAACGCCGCGGCATTAGCGCACGTATAACATGGGCTTTAGGCAATACCTACTATTACTATTACTAAAGTAATAGTAGGTATTGCTTCAGGTGTACAAAATGTTCTATTGGAAGAGCTGTGGTATAACGTCAAACACAAGCCCAAAATAAGTGTTTTACTTCTTTTTCTCAGCTTTTTCGAGAACAAAAAACGTTTAAATTAGGTACAAATATTCAGCTAGGGTCTAAAAATATTATGTTGAGAGGTGCCCAATATTTCACCGAAGATACGCTCAAAGCTGGCGTTTTCCAACATTTTCCTATATTTTTCAGGTTTCCAGTACTTTATGGACAGAAATTGTTTAAATCTGTTCCACAGGTCCGTGTAATATTTTTTCAAGTTCAGAGTAAGTTGTTTTTCCAGGGTTTCCAGGATCAACTGAATTTGAAAGTGTAAACTTGAGGTAATGGCGGTGATAAATCAGAGGGATTCTTTTCTCCAGTTTCTCATTTAGTTTTCTATGCATATTTCTCCATTTATCGGAAAATTCATACTTGAGAGAGTTTGATATGGATGTTTTGTAAGTTGACCACGTCATTCCTATAATCACGTATAAGCCTGTGGTACTTTTCTGTAAGTTGTGTAATTCTCATTGATTAAATAAATAAATTCCTATCTCAAATTTTAAAGGCCTGATCTGAATACAATTATTTCCATAATATCTCTACAGAGTCCCTACAGAGAAATATTTATTCATACCAATAGAAACACGATTTTTACCATCCCGCACTACATAATTCGAATCAAACAGTTCCTGAAAGTCTCTTTTGACTTTTTGATGGAAAGGAGCATGCCCAAATGAAAAATGCAATCGAGCGAAGCGAGCCTGCCGACTAGTCTCAAATAGTTCCATCGATAAAACCTATAATATTCTACTTTGAAATTTTTCAATTCACTCAAGTTTTATATATTATTGCTGCTGGATCCTCCTTGATCCATCCATCCGCCACTGCCTGTAATTCCATGACCCCTGGACCCCGGCAGTGTCAATGGGACTCACTTCGCTCGCCTGCAAATCCCATTGAACCGGATCTCTCTTGTACATCATATCAGTCAAAAGGGTATTTTGAACTTGCTTCACCGCTTGTTGTTTTGAAATGTGGCGCTTGGATAAGAACATCAAAATATGAACCAATACCTAAGCTGAACCTCATTATGAAGTTTGAACTATTGGTTCTTGAAAAATGTGATATAAATCTTGAACAAGCTATGATTGACTGGGAAAACCAGGCGTGATTTGAGGAAATCCATAGAGTAAGTGCATGAAATATATATATATATATATATATATATTATATATATATATATATATATATATATATATACATATATATATATCAGTTTACTCGCGAAAACTCCAGCGCTCAGAGCGAGCTTGGTTGTCGGGTTCGGTGACAACAACCAAGCTCCTTGCACGCTAGCATCAACTAGTCTCCCCTACAACTAGTCTCCCCGACAGTAAATCCCCTACTGGTTCAGAGGAGACTAGTTGGCGGGACTGTAGACGACAACAACTAAGCTCCTCGGTCGCTGACGACAACTAGTCTCCCCGTCAGTAAAGCTCCTCTTTCAGGAGCTTAGTTGACACCGTCAGTAAATCCCCTCGAATGCGGTTTCAAGAGGAGCTTTACTGTCGGGGAGACTAGTTGTCGGGGAGACTAGTTGGCGCGTTCCCGCTCCACATAGCCCGAACGCCATAAGTTGGTATTCAAAATGCCCGCCTACCATTGTGAACGCCGTCTTTTCTTGATCTTCCTTAGCGATTTTAATCTGGTGGTATCCAGCAGTCAAATCGAGTGTAGAGAAATAACAGCAGTTTCCCTAACGTTTCCCTAACTGTTTTCATAACTTTATTAAGGGCGCGAAAATCAGTACAAAAACGGTATTTTATTGTTCCATCAGTGGATTTTTTCTCGACTAAAACAATTGGCACACTATACGGACTCATAGATGGTATGATTACTCCCTTGTTAAGCATATCCGAAAGGTGTTCCTCTACTACTGGTCTTAAATGGAAGGGGACTCTGTACTGTCTTTTCCTGATGAGTCTGTCACCTGTGGTTGGAATCTTATGTTCTACAAGAACATTACAACCCTCCGTATCTGGTTCCCCAAACACTGCCCAATATTTCATTAGAACAGGCTCCAGGATTGCTCTCTCTCTCTTCCTGGGAGGTGAGCTATTTTTTCTTTTATGTTCTGACGAATCTCTTGGCTATCACTTTCATCCTGCAATATGGTTGCTATAAATGGTCCAATATTTTCATGATCCAATAATTCACCGGTTCCAACTACTGTCTTCTTCTGTAATTTTATTGCGTTCTCTGTCACGTTAACTATGGAAGTGGTTACACAGCCTTTCTTAGGTATGGCTAGAGCTCTGCTAACATACAAACCCGGTATCTGATGGTGAGGTTCAATTAATATTGGATTACCATGTAAATCCCCATCAATTGACAATTTGATCAACAGCTCCGACTGTGGTGGTATCACCAAGAATTTGGAATTCCTCAATTCATAAGTGAATTCGTCATTATCACGGTTTTTAGAAACTGTGCCGCGCGCGGTGACGTCACAGTTTGAAGCTCTCCCTATGCAGGCTACAGAGGGAATTTCGTCTCGGCTGCATTGTCATGGTGACTGGGAATTTCCCTGCAGGTGGGAAATTTTTATAGGTAGCGGAACATTTGATGTCAGCTGTTGGTTAATCTGGATGCGCGCGCAAGGCTGACCCTCCTCCTCCGTCACCATCACTCTTCTCTTTCCATTCTTATTCTCCTCCTTCTTCTCCTTGTCGGCCTCTCTGCTTTGTGCGGTATTTCGTTTCTCGCTATCAACTCTATCTCCTTGTGCTCTGTCATTTGTATGCTCCACTCCCTGGTCACTGTTATCATTGTCTATCGGTCTCTCTTTCTTCTCTCTATCCATTCCACTCTGTTCCACGATATGTACTGTGCTGACTGGCGATCCTTGTCGCTTATTGCCTATTTCATTATACTCATCTTCTTCTGGTATGACTCCACAACATGTTATTCGTTTTCTTTTCACGTTTATCACTGCTTCAACTCTGTCTAGGAAAACAGCTCCTAAAATGCCTTCAGCTTGTATTGCGATTTCAGCTATAGAGAAAGGGTGAACAAACTTCAAGTGTGCTTGAATTTCGGCCTTGCTTGTCCTCCGTCTCGACGTCCACCTCTCGATGTTCGGATCGGCTCACTCGGATTCGTTCTCTTCCTCCTTGTGGCACACTCTCTCCCATAATTACTGAACCCTCCACACTAGTAGCAGGTGTCTTTCTGGTTGCCTTGTTTTGGAGTAGACTTGTCTCTACGTTTGACTCGACCTTTTATTATATTGACATTGACGTCATTATTCATATGTTCAGTCACTATTGGGAAGATATTATTACTGGAGTTATTTGAGGATTGTGCCTCTGCCATCGCTCTGCTATTCCGATTGCCTCCTCCAAGTCCATGGGTGGGAATACTTGTAGCGTGGTCGCTGCTGGGCCCTTGATCCCTCGTATGAAGGCAGCCAGGAGAGTGTGTTGTAGCTGGGCGCGCGTCCACTCAGCCTCTTGTCGGTTGCTAGGAGCTGGCATCGCCTTCAATCCCATTTCTCGGCATCTATCAGCAAATGCACGTGCGCTCTCTCCTACATTTTGCTTACATTTTGCTGTACCGTACTCAGTGATAACAGCCAGCGTTCGGGGTCAATGAATCTTTCAAATCTTTGGAGAAGAATCTTCCTAAAATTTTCAAAAGTTGCTGATTCGAGTGTAAGATCTGGGTGGGCTTCAATACACGATGCAACCGCTCCTGTCGATTTCAAACGACAAATCAATTTTTTGTCTTGATCGTTCCAATTCCCCATTTGAGCTACCAGGTCGATGTTTCGTAGAAACTCTCGTACATTTTGGGTACTTGATTCACCTGAGAAATTTTTAATGAGTGATTGTAATCCTAAATCTCTTCGCTTCGCCACCTGCCTAGTGTTACTGCTACTTCCGGAAGCCTGATTTCCGGCAACGTCCCGGTTGATTTGTTCTGTCAATTCCCTGTTCTGTTGTATTAATCTTGCTAGCTCCTCCCTCTCTGTGGTCGTCTCGTTCTGATCTTCCGAATCTGACATGATTGTGGATAGGTGGCAACTATTCTCTTTATCTATCTACTCCAAATTGAAGGGTGAATTTGAAGTGTCACTTGAATTGAATCAGAGTTAAACTCAAATCAGAGTTAAACTCAAATCAGAGTTAAACTCAAATCAGAGTTAATTAACACAAATTAATTCTCTTAATCAATCAATCAAATAGTCAAAAATTCCTAACAGTGCATTGATCATTTCAATAAGCATTGAGAACACATTGTGTGCGTAATGGTTGAAACTTGGCATAAGGTCAATTATGATTGATACAAGCTCTACAATGAATTCGGCAACATTGTATGATAATAATCTACAAACATTAGGCATTTTTTGCAGCCTAGTCCCACCGCTGCCACCAATGTAAACGGAGGGGGGTTGTTTCTTCTTTTCTATAATATTTGCTAAAGTTTACTGCTATCAATTAATCATCTACCGGTATTTGAATCCTTGATTGGTTGGGAGCTTTTCGTGGATTCGTTCATTCAAAAGCACAGATTATCATAATTGTCACCTATTCTAGCAACTATAGTAACTATGAGCCAGGAACTTCAATGAAAAATACTTTTAAAATTCAACCTCAGGTTTATTCAACTCATTAACGAATCAAAAGAATCAATAGCAATCATGTCAAATTTTCCAACAGAGTTACTCAGTAACTGATTCAGAAAAAAAGGTATATTCAATTTCAATCTATACATTTTAGGAACCTGCTAACTTGCTGCAACTAAATTTGGGCCTCGGACATTCTATGTACTAAATTCCGAGCTAAATAAAAACAATAGTTTGGCACTCACCATTTCTACAATTTAAACTTCAACTCTTTAGAAACACTCAATCCAAAACTCAATAAACTCAGACGTAATGAAACTCACTACACTCTACTCAAATTCACAAACACAACTAACCTTTTAATTGACCTATCAATTTTATTCTATCAATTTTAGATTACTATACAAATAACAACAAAAGTACTGATAATGAAAAACTTTTCAATTTGTCCCTCTGGATGGGCAACAGACCCATTCAGAGGACCGAGGCTCGCGCACCCTTACATGATTTTCCGTTCATGTCTCAATACCAACTGTGGCCCTCTCACTGAAAATTATTCCCCCTCCATGAGCGTTGAGCATAACTTCCAGTGGAAAAGCCAAAGCTGCAAAAAGGTCATACAATTTTCAAATACAGTGGCTTTTTCGACATGAAATTGAAACTGTATTTGAAAAATGCACGAAAATTGCTTTAATTTTGACAACTAAGCAACAAGTTAGCAAATTCAAACAAGACAGAGTCAATTCTCACACTAAAAACACAGGGTTCAACATACAGTTACAATCAAAGTTCATTTCAATTCAAAAACCTGAAAAATAATATAAGATACACAAAAACAACTGCAATAATACCCACTCAATATTCACACTATTACAAGTATATCTTTTTACGCTGTACAGTAGTGAAATATTTTATCAAGCTATGCAGGACGAAAATGTTATCTACGGCAGAATACCCCACTCTAAAACCAGCCTGATTCTTGGAGATAATTTTTCTCATTCTAACCCTATAATTTATTTAAAAATTAGCGTCAAACTCATATAACGAATACAACGATAAGTTCACCAGATAAGTTCTTTCTAAATATTTGAGAATCTTCTAATACTCTTAAACTAGTTGGTAGCTTCAGAAAATATTTCTCTCCTCTGTAAATTGTTTTTTTCTCAAAGATATGTAATCTGTGTCTTTCTGTAATTCGACCGAAACGCGTATTATAATTGTGTGTATTATTCCTTAAGTTTGTACCAGCAATGTTCTTGAAGAAGATAATAACATCAAAAATGTATTGGCCATAAACTGTCAAGATTCCAAGTTGTGAGAACGCTACTTTTACTGAGTCAATTCTATCGAGGTTGAGCATGATTCTTATAGCTGTTTTCTGCTGTTTGAGGATTTTATCAAGATTATTCTTACTAGTACTGCCATAAATACATAGACCGTAAGCTAGATGCGCATGTATTACGGAGTGGTATATTGATTTCAGTGTCTGTATACTACATAAATTAGACATTCTACGCAAAGCATACAGACCTGGGGATATTTTTTTTATAACTTGGCAAACATGATTATCCCATGAAAGATTGCTATCTATTAACAAGCCTAGAAATTTTGTTCTCTCTTCTGACTCTAGAAGCTCGTTATTCACTGCTATGCTTGGGCATAATTCATTCCTACTTTGCCTAGTCATAAAAGGGACAACTATAGATTTACTTGAGTTCAATAATAGATTCCGGCTATTCAAATATTCATTAATCGAGGACAGGCCTATAGCAGATGAGAGCTCCACATCTTCCGTCGATTTTCCAGTAAAGATTATATTGGCATCATCCGCATATAGGCATACAGAGGCTTGCGGTGGAAACACATTGGGCATACCCCTGATATAGCACAGGAATAATAGCGGACCCAAAATTGACCCTTGGGGTACTCCATACTTTAAACTTTTCAGGTCAGAGCGATAGCTTCTCTTACATATATGGTTACTGTTCTCTTGAGTATGCTCTATTTCTACAAATTGCTGTCTACCAATTAAATAAGATGAGAACCAAGTAAGCTCCTTTCCATGTACTCCTAAATCCTCTAGCGAATGTAACAGAACAACGTGAAGTACACTGTCAAATGCACGAGTCATGTCCAGAAATGTGCCAACAACTTTCTCTCCTTTATCTATACTATTAATTATTGTATTTATGAAATCCACTCCTGCTGTAATTGTTGATTTTTTTGAACGAAAGCCATGTTGTTCTGTGTCCAATAAATTATTTATTCCTAAGTACTCCATCAATTGAATATAAACCACTCGTTCAATAATTTTTGAAAATACTGACAATAATGCTATCGGCCTATAACAACCAGGATCTGTGATACTACCTTTTTTAAATATTGGAAAGACTCTAGCTATCTTCAGTTTGTTAGGAAAATGGCCTGATATTAGGGAGGAATTTACAATATGTGCTAGTGGTTTGATTATTGCTGGTAAAACTTTTTTGACAACTGTTATTGGAATGTCATCCGGACCAGAAGAGTGTTTGTTTTCAAATGACATTACTATTTTTATTAATTGACTCTCGCTAATAGGATTGAATCTAAATCTTAAGGAAGTTTGACAACTTTGTAAAACTGGTACATATACAGGTATCGAACATTTAGGAATATCCGGAATTACAAAATTGTCAACTGCTGTAACGAAAAAATCATTAAAAATATTGCTAACACAATGAGGGTCCGTTGAAAGTGCACCATTACTTATTACACCTAAATTAGAATTATTCTTTTTACTCTTACCCACCTCAGCATTAATAATTTTCCAAGCTATTTTGTTCTTGTTTTTGGAATCCATTATTTTTTTATCAAAGTATTTCTGTTTATTTTTTTGTATCATAAGTTTGAGAGCTTTTCTATTATTTTTTATTTGAATCTTTAAATCTTCTCTTTTAGTTCGTCTATGTAAATTTTCCAACTCTAATAATTCATTTTTTTTATCAATCACCTCAGTACTCATCCTAATCTTGCTGTTATTATCCTTTTTATATCTTAGTATCTTTGGGAAATGAATGTTGAAGTAATGTGAAAATACTGAGATGAAGACATCATATTTTTCATCAACTGGTGATTGATAAATCTCCATCCAATTCAGATTTGCTAATTCTCTATAAAATACTTCCAAATGACTTTCATCAAATCTACGATAAAATTTCCTAGTTGGTTTATCAAGAACGCCACCCACACCCCGGATCTCAAGCAGTTGCGCATCGTGATCCGATATGTGAGTGATGATGCTCGATGCATTTAAACTATCGTCAACAATGTTCGTAATAAAGTTATCTATTGCTGTTTCGGATGTGGTTGTTATTCTTGTTGGAAAATCAATCATGTAAATCATATTATGCATTTTGAGAACATTCATTAACTTATTATAAGTATTATTTTTCTCTAAAACATTGATATTTATGTCTCCTGCTAAAATAACTTTCTTATATTTTTTACATAAAATTTCAAGTAGAATTTCTAACTTCTCTAAGAATGGATCCAAAAAACAATGCTGAGGAGTTCTGTATAAGCAAGCCATTACAAAATTTAAACCATCAAGAGTGAATTCAGTAACACAGCATTCAAACTCTTTTTCAGTTGTTATTGACAAAATAGCTGGTAACTTTACAGATTTACACTTGGAAAATATTTTATTATGTACTAGGATCATGACCCCGCCTCCAGTACTTTCTAGTCTAGAAAAGCTTGAGCTTATCTGATATTTCGGAACATTGAGTATTTCTATTTCAGAATTTGACATTTTGTGTTCTGAAATCGCTACTATGTCAGGCTCTAACTCATCTAAATTGATATTTAACATTTCCAAGCGTGATGGTAGGTGTTGTACATTTTGATGTAATATGGAGACCTTATCAACATTTGTTCTATTTTTATTCATTGGAATTTGACGAGGAAAAGTAGATATCTTACCATAACAAATATCTTTGGATTCATATGTGGGAATGATTGGGTTAAAATCTGGATGTAGATTGTCAAGAGGAGAGTCACTGTCAAAAACTAGATTTGAGCGAGAAGTATTGTAAATTTCAGTTACCTCGGTATCACTTATGTCAATTAAACTAAAAAAGAACTATAGAGAGGAATAGCTGGAGTCGATTTTCTATACAGGAAGTTACTACGCACGCATCCAATTATACTATCACAGATCATTTTCTTACCTAATTTATTGAGATGCAGACCATGAGATGTGTGGAATCTCCTACCCAGATGACTCATATCAATAAATTTACAATTAGAGAATAAATTACAAATTTTTTCCATGGCCATATTAGTTTTTCTAACCAGTTCATTTACACACGACCAGTCCGGTAAATCGTAGCAGTGTGGAATTGAGAATACTATGACGTTGGTTCCGTAGAGAGCGGCCAGACTCTTTCGCAGACCTGTCAGGACGTCGTTTGCTTCATTTCTACTGACATCATTTGTGCCTCCCTGAATCACCAGCACGTCATCACTGCCGAAGTCTGCCAATCTATCCGGCACAATATCACAAAACTTGGCACCTGGCTTTACGAACGAAGTAAATTTCAAGTTGGATTTTTTTGCAAACTCGTTACCGACTTGTCTGCCCTGGCTGCTGGCGTAGTGGTGGATGGTGATATTGGAAGGGGCTGTGTCGGACTCACACTTCTCTGCAGCGACATCACCATCATCGACAATAATTGGAGTACTTTGTCGACTTGAAGAAGCCGGTTTATTTCCAATTCGTTTGCTACCATCATTGGACCTGGTGCTCACCGAGCCTTTGCTCTTATTATTACATTTATTAGCATTATTCCTCAACGAGTTGTTCTCATTCCTCAAAGCAGCGTTATCGGCCTCCAACGTTTCAATTGTCACAGACATGCATTTCATCTGATCTCCAACGTCTTGTTTATCCCTTTCAAATTCCAGTGTTATTGATTTGATGTGTTCCTTTTGTGTTTCTATTTGTTTATGAAGAGATTCCATTTGCATTTTCAAATCTTGTGAATAGGCTATCAAATCATTACGCTGCTGGAGAAGCTCTACTGCGCGCAGATCGGGCGACTCAATGGAAGTGACATCCCTTGTTGTTGGCGTGTTGACACCCATATCACATGTCATCTTAGGTTGAGGTGAGGAACTTCTTTTTGAGCTGACAGGAGTATCTGTTAACTTACTAACTGGAGTTAATTTTCGCATCTCAGGGGTGTTCTTTGTCAATCCAGTAATCGCTAGATCCAGTTCGGGAGCCGGATGATTGTGCTGCCCGCTCGTCTCCAATATTTCATGTACCAGGGAATTTGTTTTCAAAGTAGCTGAACAACCATTGTTAAGACATCTCCACGAAACTCTCCCGTCCAACATTTTACGCTCCTTTCTGTAGTGAAAGCCGTCAATTTCAACAGCATCATTCCCTCTTTGAGTTGAAAATTTATTTATAGTTGGCGACATACTTGAAAATAGCAGTTGTACAGTATTTAATCAAAGCAGAAAGGTACTTATTATCCGATGCCGATATGAAGTAAGTGGACAAATGAAACAGATGGAGAGGAAAAAAGAGAAGGAAAAAGGAGAGTGCCTAGAGAGCTGTCAAGGCAGTATAAGGAAGCTCCTGAATAGATAAAGGATGTGGAGAAACAAGATGAACGACTCAATCACGTCGGCTTGCACAGCAATAGAAAGAGCGGAAAACAGTTATTCAATTTGTTTAAAACTGCCGCGCGTGGTTGTCATGGTAACAGATAAACAAAACCGGCTGTTATTGTTGCAAGTAAACCAAAAGTCAGATTGTGATAACTGGTTTCACAGTAGTGGCAGCATAGATAACAGTTAGTTGAAAATCAGTCTGTTGACGTTATCAGTGTTAGATAAGATAGAAGATCGCAGATGAGTACCGATCAGTGAAGTCAGGATAACAAAAGCAAGAGTATGCCGGTCACTGAAAATAGCTTCACTACATTCAAATTGCACAGTAGTCGGTGTGTGTCAACAACAATTACCATCTACTCACCGGTCATGCAGTCATGGAATGCTTTAAAACAGGTACTTCATACTTTAAAAAATCAACTATTCACTACAAACTTTGAACTTTCATGTGAATAACCACTCTAAAATGTCAAAAACTACGGAGCGAAATCCCAAACAGCTTTACATGGCGCTAGGTGCGCGCGCATGATAATCACTCAATAGACAAACGCATATTGGCAAGTGATCAGAGAAACTTACAGGTATAACATTCAGTTTTTTTACTAAATTCAAGCATTCCAAACTTACACAGCATATATCAATAACTGATGCCCCTCTACTTCCTACGAATGTGAGCTCCCCCGCCTCATCACCTATAGTTCTACCATTTAAAATAGCCAAATTAAACTCTTCACAGAAATTCACTAACTTTTTCCCCTTCCTATTAACAGTTTTATCCTTAGAGTTACGATCATGAGATATTATATTTGAGAGATTTAACGTTAACTCTAACGGTACATTCTGAGATTTTCCTACTCGCCCATTCATATCTCCCGCAAGAATAATGTTATCTGTATTATCTAGTGTCGACAAAAAATCATACAACACACAGTAATCCTATTCCCATTCCTCGACTGACCCACCACTCAGATAAACTGGTACAATTAACACATTTTTATCAGATAATATAACTACATTTCTACCATTTAAATTTTCTATTTTATGTTTTAACCCATTTCTAACTGATATTAATTGGCCCTTCTTTGGCCTTCCATACCTTGAATCCCTTATCGCAAAATCCCAAACATAATCATATCCTTCAAGATACTTTTCAAAGAAAACATGATCTCCGTTCTCTACAAATGTTTCTAATAAAATAAAACAATCATAATCTCTTAAGAAATTGAAAAAATCGAAATTTTCACAGTTCATGCTGGTATATTTAAATATAACAGCTGGCGTTAAATTGTAAGATGTTATTTCTTGAACAACAAAACTTTAGGGCCGGTTTCCGAGCTCGGGATTTAGCCAAGTTCTAGACTTTAACTGGCTTTAAACTCTGGAGTCAGATTCAAAATCAGATGAAGTCAATAGGCTTTCTGAGTCAGAGCGTTAACGTAGTCGAGGACTCAAATAGACCCTGGAGTTTAGAGATCACGTTAGACCCTGGAGTTTATAATTTCGCTTTCTGAGTGAAGGGCTTATAAGTCCAGGACTTGAATTAGATTCTTGCCTCTTTCCGAGTCAAGGATTTATCAAAAATCGTCCAGGACTTAAAACAGCGTGATTTAAAACCCTCGACTGGGGTAGGGTTTAAATTCAAGTTCTAGACTTAGGGCCGGTTTCCGAGCTCGGGATCTATAAGTTCTGGACTTAAAGAGTCCAGGACTAAAATAAGCTCTCGGGTCTAAATTGACTTTCTGAGTCATGATTTTATCTTCTAAACTCCGGAGTCTATCAAGTTCTCGACTTATTTGAGTCCAGGACTTTAACACAGTAAACATGAGGAAAATTCACAATATTTTGCTGTTGTATTGTTGGTATTATATCAAAACGGAAACAGCTGATTGCAGCGGGACAATTCAAATGGCATGCTCTCCAAACTATTTTGTAAAAATACGTTTCGATTTCTTTGTAGGCCTATTCCAAGCAAAACCTTTAAAAGGTAAATGAATGAACATTACATTTTACATTATGCTATTGATCATTGATCCTAACCAGTGATTATGAATAAAAATTTCATTAGGCTACTGAGTTTAAAAGCGTATTTGTTTTGAAAAAAAAAACTGTATTCCATAACATTTATTTGGCTTTTTATCTACTCCAAAACAATAACTGAATTGTGTTTGTTCAGTTAAGTCTAGAACTTGAATTTAAACCCTACCCCAGTCGAGGGTTTAAAATCACGCTGTTTTAAGTCCTGGACTTGACGATTTTTGGTAAATCCTTGACTCGGAAAGAGGCGAGAATCTAATTTAAGTCCTGGACTTAAAAGCCCTTCACTCAGAAAGTGAAATTATAAACTTCAGGGTCTAACGTGATCTCTAAACTCCAGAGTCTATCCAAGTCCTCGACTACATCAATGCTCTGACTCGGAAAGCCAATTTTCTGACTCCAGAGTTTAAAGTCAGTTAAAGTCTAGAACTCAGCTAAATCCTGAGCTCAGAAACCGACCCTGAAAGTTAATTGAAAATTGTGAATTATTTGAATAGTTTCTTTTTGATTATGTTAGTTTTGGATGTTTAGAGAGATTATTTTTTAAATTGAAAATTTGTTCCTTGTTTTGACACATGGTATATATAAACTTCATCTCTTCTCTCCATTCATGATATCATGTAATATTCATGGAAAAAAATTCTCCCTGAGTTTTAATTACATCTTTCATATTTTTTTTTGGCAAACTATTCATTGTGAAAAAAATAATGTTCCTGTGAACTAACATAATTGAATTGACCACATGATTTTGACTTGGAAAATTTTGAAACCGATAATCACGATATCAGATTAAAATAAGAACAAAAAAGGCCAGCGTGTGTAGAAGACTTTGTTTTTTCCTGTTTCCCTAGCAACAAATTCGAATATGATAAACCCTATTCGTGTTGAGGGGGCGTTCGGTGCTATGCGATTGATATTCGGTACCGAATTCAAACCAAATCATTGTTTCACACTTATTGGAATTTGCCAAAAACGAAACAAACCGAACCGAATGTGTGTGAAAGTAGCCTCTCGCTAGCAACGAATTGAAACCTGATGGAATTTATTAGAGTCAAGTGTCAAGTGGGCGTTCAGTTCTATGCGGTTTCTATTTGGTACCGAATTCAAACCGAATTACTGTTTCACACTTATCGGAATTTTCCGAAAACGAAACGAACCGAATGAGTGTGAAACTAGCCTGACGACCACGATGCAGCAGCGTTTCCAGAGGGATGAAAACAAGTATAAAGTGATTAAGGAAGTATTGCCTGTCTCATTACAAATTTGATTTCTCAGAATATCAATTCTAAGTAAATTAAATCGATTTTTTCAAATTGCCATATTCAAGTTGTTTTTAATAGTATCCAAATCGAAACACTACAAAAATGTCACCTGTAATAGTATATTTCGCACCTAGAGCCGAAAATGGGACTTTTCCGGCTCGAAATCGGGTTTCAAAGAAAAGATTGAGAGCCGGAAACACATTTTTGCCCATGGTGTGAACGCTATTTTTCGCCACACAGAAAAATAAAACAATATACATATATGAGAATTATTGTTTATGAGGCACTTCCGAAAGCAAAACTGGAAGGTCATAGCTCTAGCAAATCTAAGGTTATCTGAATATCAGGAAATTGTCCAAGTATTTTTATTTTTTATTCTGATTTGTCTAAATAGCCTAAAAGAATATGTTCAATTATGTGGGAGGTTGAGTTATACTTTTTTATTATTTTAAATGACAATAAAATAAGATGATATTATTATGAATGTTTTAATTATTGAATAATAAACACAATAAATGAAAAGTTTTTGATCAGCTGTTTTAACACACTTGAAATTTGGCCAATCTGAATGTCAACGTCAACAATGCTCATTGTCATTGACTTTGGAAGTTTAGGTTACAAGTTCTATCCTACTCTGAAAATCGAATTTGAATAGTTTACATCTTATCTGTATTTCATTCATCCAAATAGAATGATAGTATATTATTGCAGAATACTTTATTCAATTCTAGAAGCATAAACTGATTCCGTTACATAATCTATTTGTAAAAACGTTCAGCACCATGGATATTGCCCAAGTAGTTCCAAAATTATCCACCAGGTTTCGTGATAAACGATTAAACGCAGGTTTGAGGTTAGATTCTATTATACTCTGAAAATTGAATTTGAATAGTTTATAATATCTTATTTGTATTTCATTTATCTAAATAGAATGATAGTATCTTATTGCAAAATACTTCATTCAATTCTAGAAGCATAAACTGATTCCGTTTCATAAACTATTTTGTAAACATGTTCACATCAAATCAGAATCAGCTGACTTCAAGGTTATTTTACAGCCCTAGGGCCATAAAAATTTTACCGGCCTGGTCAGAAAACAATCACTTTCGGCCTCCATATGACACACAAAAACCAGCTCATTACATCCAAGTGGGGCGAAAAAAGTTTTCCAGGTGAGTGGCGCACAGTATTTATAAATAAGGTAAAACTTTGTGGCTTGGACACACACACAGCGATCTGCAGACAGGAATCAGAGTGGTCTTAGCAGGTTATAGATATGAATATCTAAAATATAGATGAAGGCCACTCTGACCGCTTCCCACAGATTGTTCTCTGTGTGTCCCAGCCCATACTGATTTAGAGCAAAAGCAAAAATACCATTTCATGGTGAATTGTTCACTTACTTGGTCAAAACTAATGATTGCAACTACCTTATCAGTTACTGAATCACATATTGAACGTTCCATTACGATGCAATTGATCAGTTTGGCACTGTAAAATACAAAAATAATAAGTTCAAGTCGATTTATAAGGAAAACTTTTGTATAATATTAAATTTAACATTGGCATGAAAAAAGTTGGCGATCAAATTAAAACTACTCATTCAAAGAGGGTAAATAAATACAGCGATACTCATGTACAGGTTAATTACAGCTGATTTTACGACTCACACTGGCGCACAAGGAATCTTCCTTCTGCCGGTGTTTTTGCCTCACCTACTGTACTCATGCGATGGTTGGCAACACTGGTTGCAGTTGGAAGGTTACAAGTTAAAGTGCTCTTGATGAATTTGTTGATTTTTATGTGAAATTGCTTTCTAAGTTGAGTTGATTGTGATTGAGGGGAGCTATTAGTGTTCCGCTTCAGGATGGACTAAGGCTGACTGCTATCCAGACGGTTTTTCGTGAGTAGCAGATAGATTTTGGTCATTCTAGCCCTACTAAGTTTCAAGACAGTGTATTCAGCCATTTTTCGGAGCCTTGAGTTGTACAGCATTTCAGAAGAATTGAACTTTGTACTCAGGTGGTACCAATGATCGAACTACAAATTGACCTGTGTAAGACTGCTGCAAATCGGGGGATGAATTCTTCTGCTGTGTATATTGTTTGATCATCTGCCTCCATCTAGCAGTGAATCTTGAAACTAGAGAAGGAATTTCCCGTTGGATTGCTATATCTTGGCTTATCTGTACTACAGTTACTATATATATTATATAGTCATCGATATAGTAATGACAATCTATACTATCTATATGTTTTGATTGATCTCGATTGAGTTTATCTTATTGATTGAAGAAGCGGCTTATTTATCTCGTTCTTGTTGCTCTTTTGTTTTTCAACAGCTGACAGCCTTTAGTAAGTGCTAATGAAGAAATTGGATTAGGCTCACTCAATTGCCAGTTGTTTATGTTTTTTTTATATTTATCTTGATGTCATAAGCCTCTTATACGGTACGGTAGTTGATAATCTGGAATACTCCTTTCTCACTCCTTTTCCCTATCTTAATACCTTTGATTTCAGGAGCTTCCTCTTTGTTCCAGCCTTGATAGCTCTCTTGGTGTATCCATAAATACCTGTCCTTCCTATCCTATCCTATAAAATGGATAATAACTTACAAACTGACCAGACAAGATGGATGCTGAGAGTTTTAAGGAAATTTTCAGAGAATTTAAAAATGAGTTGAGGAGGGAACTGAGTGAGGAATTCGCAATCAAGCTCAAAGATTTGTCAAAAGAAATTATAGACGAAGTGAAGAGTCAAACAAATAATTTAAAGGAGGTAGTGAGGAAACAGGAGGATAGAATCCGTCAATTAGAAAAGGAAGCCAGAAAGAGGAATGCCATTATCTATGGAGTTGAGGATAGCAAATTTGAAAATACAGAAAAATTTGCTTTTGGATTCATCAGAACAAAGCTTGGATTAGATATAAATGATTGTGAAATAGACTTTGCTGAAAGAATTGGATCGTTTAAAGCAAACTCAAACAGACCCATTATTGTTGGCTTCACTACTTGTAGGCGTAAGGCTGATATTCTCCGAAATAAAACAGCAGCATTGAAAGGCAGTAACATTTTCATAGCTGAGGATTTTCCTAGAGAGGTCCAGGATATAAGGAAAAAGTTGAGAGAGAAAATTATCGCAGCAAGAAAGGAGGGGAAGTATGCGGTAATGAGGTATGACAAGTTGATTATTTTGGAGAAAGAGAAGGGGAAGAGTCGAGGTAAAAGAGAACTGAGCAGCTCACCGCAGAACTCATTTCATGCGAATAAAAGGCATCAAAAAGTATTGAACTTGGAGGAGTCTGTACAATTATTGAAGCAGGATTCATTGGAAGAGGACAGCATGAGGAAAACACAGTCAAACACTCAATGACTGAATAGAGAAACATTAAATGTCGTATTCTGGAATATTAACGGCCTAAATAATTTGAATAGAAATCTTCTTTTTTTCGATATTGATATTTTATTTATTTGTGAAACCTGGTCAAGCTTGTCATACTTCCCAATGTCAGGTGAGTGGTCTGATTATATTCCATATTGTATTGGAGCAATCAGGGAAAAAAGCATGGGAAGAGCTAGTGGAGGTTTGCTAGCTCTTGTAAATAAAAATAGAAGCCTTCAAAATATCAAGCTACTGATTTCCTTTGAATGGTGGCTTTTCCTATATTTCTGTTTGGATGGATCACCAACTATAATTGGTATGATCTATAGAAGACCTTCTTTTGATTGTGTCAAATTTCTAGATCTCCTGACATCGGACATATTAGATTTGCAGATGGAATACAGTGATAGTAGGATCATTATTGGTGGAGATTTTAATTGCCAAGTAGGCAATAAGAACCAGTTAGAAAAATACATTTTTGAATGTACAAATTTGTATGATATAAGAGAATCACAAGACAGTGTTTCTAATGATAATGGCAATTGCATCCTTTTGGCAATGGAAGATAATGGATGTTAGAGCCAATGAGGTGGGCTTCTAAACACGTGACTTAGTAGCTCAGAAAATAAAATTGTTACCTTTAAAAGTGTCTCGTTCGGGTATGGCGGGTTCACAGTGGACTGTAAGAGCGTTCTCCTCGTTCTGGTAGGTGGTAGCACGTTCAGATAATCAGGACTCACTTGCACTGGCGATGATGAATACATGGGCCCATGTCGCAGCGAAGAGGTTACACAAAGAAGATCCAAATCTAGATATTTAGCAGAGTACTCTCACAATAACTTTTCCTAACTAGTCACGGTAGGTTAAATTCAAACAAGTGAAGGGGTAATACATTTCTAACTTCTTTAAAAAGAGAAACAACCATGTAGCGTCAGAACAGCAAGCTTCCTCAAAAGGCGGTTACAAGTAGTGGGGGCTGGGGAGCAAAGTGGAAAGCCAGAGAGAGAACAGTGCCATCTACATATTGAACTAGGCGATCTCAGAGTGGCTGATGGCAGTGGCATGCTAGATGGTTGTGGGTGAGCGTGGTTGATTCAAATGGCTGGCCCATACAGTGCCAGCTTAGTGGCGAGGTGTTGATTGATTTGACTACAACCAAATCGTCAATCTGTAAGTTTCTCTCAGTAACCTTCCATTTTGTGCGGTTCATTAGTTTGCATAGATATTCTTTTGACCATTGTCTCCAGAAGAATTGCGTCATTTGGCGAGTTGATAGTATTTCTTTAGTCTCTATTGGTAGCGGTGGTGTGGTCAGGGGTCCACCTACTAAGAAATGGCCAGGTGTTAGAACAGAAGTGGCTTCTGTGGGCTATGAAGACAGTTCAGTTAGCGGTCGGCTGTTCAAATGCTTTCTATGCGGGTGAATATTGTGTCAAATTCTTCATATGTGAGAGCCTTGTCTCCAATACAGCGGTACAACAGCGTTTTAACGGATTTGATGGCAGCTTCCCACAGGCTTCCATGGTGGGGTGCGTAAGGAGGGATGACTTTCCAATTTATGCCATAGTTGAACAGAAAACAAGTGACATCAGAGGGTAGTGATTCCAAAAGCTTGGCCAATTCATGCATTTTTCTAGTGGCGGATACAAAAGTTTTGGCATTGTCAGAGCATAGCGTATGAGGCGTACCTTGTCGGACAATGAATCGTTGTAGTGCGGCAATAAAGTGGTTGACCAACATAGAAATTCAAGATGAGTAGCTTTTGTGGCAAAACACACAAATATGCACAAATATCCTTTTGTGGTTTGCGCACGTTTTAGCAGAGATGTCTTGCAGACAAAAGGTCAGACATTGAATGGTTTGTTGATGGTGACCCATTCGGCAGGTAGCGGGGCCATGCATTGTTGCAAATTTGAGCGGCAAAATCGGTTGCTGATGATGCATTGGTGTATGACACGACGTACCTGATTACGAGCTGATAATATCCAATATTGTTGGCATACTGCAGATTGGGTGGTGCGAGGACCAGCATGACAGCTCATGAGATGCTGTTCTCTAATAATGAGAGTAGAAACATGTTCATTTTTTGGTAACAATAACAGATTTTTAGTTTCAATGGAAATAGGCGCATTCTCCAGATGACCAGATAGGCGGATCAAATTCTCATGATCAATATAAGGCTGCAGAGTCAATAAATGTTTGGGGCATTTTCCTGAGTTTAACTCATTTATTTCCTTCTGAAATTTGACCGTTTGCACGACTTGTATAATGAGCCTTCTGGCAATCTCCATTTCAGAGGCAACAACATCAATAGCAGCAGGGTGTGGTTCACAATCACAAAATTTTTGAATTA
Source organism: Nilaparvata lugens (assembly GCF_014356525.2). Classification (NCBI taxonomy): domain Eukaryota; kingdom Metazoa; phylum Arthropoda; class Insecta; order Hemiptera; family Delphacidae; genus Nilaparvata; species Nilaparvata lugens. The sequence continues at coordinate 61,537,605 of NC_052518.1, read as the reverse complement.
ATTTGTTACTATAGTCATGGCGGGCGATCTTGATTCTGTTAATGAAGCGTAGTCTATACACACAAATTCGGCATAATTTTCCAAATTTGGATACACATTCACAAGCGGCGTATAGTGGGTTTGCTAGCGGTTCATCTTGGGTAGTTGCAAGAATATACAGCGGGTTTGACTTCATCTCAGGTATTGTTTCACTGACAATGTGATTAGACACAGGAAAATCAACAGAAAGGCATTGAAATGCGGCAGAAGCATGCCACCAAGTATGACAGGAAAAGAGTTCAGTTGGCAGTAGTCCACGAGAAGCAATATCAGCACAGTTGTTAAGCAAGGACACATGATTGAATAGTTCGGGTTTCACTAATTGAGTGATTTGCTGTACACAATTAGCAACAAAAATCTGCAGTTTGTAAGTAGGCATATTGATCCAGTCCATGTCAGTTCTGGAATCAGTGTAGAGACGACTTTCCAGCAGGTTGTATTCTGATAGAGTTGGTAAAATGACAGATACAAGTTGTGCTAACAAGAGACAGCCTTTCAATTCCAATCAAGGGATTGTCAGAGTTTTGAGGGGTGCAACATGACTCTTGGTGGCAATGAGACGACAATCAATAAAGCGGTTTTCAACTTCTTCATGAAGGTACAAGCAGGTGGCATATCCTTTCTCTGAAGCAACGGCAAATCCCAACAGTCTAATTGAGGAATGGGAACAAGCTAACAGTCTTGGTATGCGAATCTGGTGTGATTGGTTGATAGCAGTAACCAAGGATTTCCAATTAGTTAATAGTGGTGCAGGAATTTCATCATCCCATCCAAGGCGTTCAGACCACAGAGTGCGCATGAATAACTTAAACAGTAGAATAAGCAGTGATAGCCATCCCAGTGGGTCATAAATTTGTGCAATGAAAGCGAGTATTGTTCTTTTTGTGCTTTTCTCAGAAAAGGCAGAGATGAAATATCGGAAATCATCGGCAAGTGGACTATACACAATGCCAAGGACTTTGGTGGTTACAGTATCATCAAACAGGCATTCCTGATTGCTCAAATATTCGGGCGACATATGCTCAATCAACTCAGGTGTGTTGGAATTCCATTTCCTCAATTCAAAGGAGGCGAGTGACAAAAGCTCATTGAGTTCTTTGATAAGTCAATGTGCAGTATTCAGGTCATTGCTTCCACCAAGTATGTCATCGACATACGTTTGCGACTTCAGTACTTGACTGGCGAGTGGGAAAGCTTCACCTTCGTCCTCCACTAATTGTTGCAGAGTACGCTGAGCAAGATACACTCTAGAAGATACTCCATAAGTCACTGTTAACAGTTCAAATTCTTGAATTTTTTCTTGGTGGGTGGGTTTCCAAAATATATGTTGATGCTGGCGGTCTTCAGGCCTCAGCAAGATTTGTCTGTACATTTGTTTGCAGTCTGCAAGGATGACAAAGTGGTATGAAAAAAAGCGGGTAAATACTTGGACTATGTTTGTTTGAAGTTTGGATCCAGGCAGCAACACATCGTTAAGTGAGAGCCCATTGGCATCTTTGCTAGATGCATTGAAAACAACTCGAATTTTTTTAGTGTTATCGTCTTTCTTGAATATTGCATGATGTGGGATGATGTAATCTACAGCGGAATCAGCGATTTTCAAGTGGCCTAAGTCACGATACTCATGCATGAAGTCAGAGTATTTGGTTTCAAGTTCATCAGATTGACTCAATTTTTTCAGTGGTCCTAACTGATTGCGGTATGCCTTGCTGCGGTTATTGCCCAGAGCGGGAGCGCCAGGTTTGAAAGGCAGTGCCACAACATACCTTCCTTCAGAGGTGTGATAAGTAGTGGATTGGTACAGTTTCTCACACAACTCATCTTTGGGTGATGACTCTTTTCGAATGGGGATGGCCTCTCCGGTTTCCCAAAATTTGTTCATGACAGTGTTGAGCTGTGCTTCCTGTGCAAACATAGTGCAAATGAGCTGCATTTCGTTGAGCGGTGCGGGCGAGTCCTCAATATTCAATCTACCACTTAAAACATAACCAAAGATTGTGGCAAAGGCGGCAGGGTTACCAGGAATAATGGGATTTTCTGCAGATATAATAATGTTGGAGTATAAATCGGCACCAATCAGTAGGTCGATTTCAGCAGTCTCATCAAAATTAGGATCAGTGAGGTCCAGATGCGCAAACAAATTCTTTAGTGCAGGGTGAAGCGGAAAGACAGGAAGATTACCAGCAATTTGAACAAGAGCTTTGGTAGAAAGAGCAATATCAAATTGAGGTTTGGACAATACTCTTAACTGCACAATGCCTTTGACAGATGTCCTTTTTTCAGAGATTCCATGCAGTTGGATTTGAGCGGGCACAACAACTAAACCCATTGCGGTGGTGGCTCGGGTGGTGATAATGGAGCGCATGGAACCAGAGTCCAACACAGCACGCAACAAGAAGGGTTGATTGTATTGGTTCAAGACTGTAACAACAGCGGTTCCAAGTAAAGTGGAAGCATGTATGGCCTTCACCTGAGCGCAGCCACTAAAAGTGTGTGGTATAGAAGATACAGAACTGATTGTTACATATTGTGCACTGGTGGCAGGGCTTGAACTTACGGCAGAGATGCACAAATGTTGACTGGCGGCGAACTAGGAGGCAGATGAGAGCTGATAGCCAGGTTTGGTGCACTGCTAGAATGTACATGATAAGAGCTTACTGGCGGTTGCGGTGGGGCAGCGGCAGAAGTCGGCACAGGTAGTGGGCTGAAACCAGGAGGAGGTGCATGGTGCGCGGCGTTTTGGCTAGTACCGGTATGTGGGCATCCATAATGATTTGGTGCTTGGTGCGGCTCAACAAACCGGTGTTCAGAGCATTGCTCTATAATGAGTAATGATTGAGGATTATTAGCATTATTGCACAGAAGCATATGATGGTTATTAGAGCGGCAATTCTTGCAGCAAATCATTGAGTTGCAATTTGCTTTCAGGTGAGAACCTAGGCAAACAAAGCACCTTTTGTGTTGCTTTACAATTTGATTGCATTTGGATACTGATTCTCTTTCGCATCTATACAATTGATGTCCTTCTGAACAAAGAACACAAATGCCACCACTGATTGGATACCCAGTTTTAGTTGAAGAGAAGGGCTGCTTTCTCTGTTGATAATTACTTGTGCTAGGTTCAGCTTTAACAGAAACGGGATCTACATATTCAATGCTGGCACTAATTACTTGGTGATATTTGCGGGTTAGTGCGGTCACTTCCAGAGATTTTTCTTGACTAGCCACAAAACTCAATAAACAGTCAAAAGTGGAAACTTGATCATTTGGTATGGATTCTTCAAATTTGGTGCAGACAGAAAGCAGTAATTTGTGAATACACATCATGGTAATCAAAAAATCAGCTTGGTTCAGGTTCATGTTAAATAGCGATCGTTTGGCTGAGCTGAGCTCGATAGAAAATTTTTTCAAAGTTTCAGCCAGAGTAGTAGAAGGAACAAAGGTATCGAATTTATTATATAAACTATATGCTTGATACCAGATATTGTTGTATCGTTTGTGCAAGCTGTCATAGGCAGCTTTGTAACATTCAGCGGTGTTGGCGTAATTTTGAACCAAGGTCAAAACATCATCACTTAAATATGAAGTTAGAAGATGGTATTTGGCCTCACTGGAATAGTCTTCACTGGTGTGAACAGCAGCATCAAAAACATTTTTGAAAGCATTCCATTCATGAGGTTTGCCTGAAAATGTAGGTATCTGCAACTGAGGTTTCACAAAATTATTAATTGACAGTTCATTAGCGGTAACAGCAGGTTTAGGAACGGTATCAACCAGCTTGATACTATCAAATCTGGTTTGGAATTGGATTCGCAGTTCAGCAAACTCCAAGATTACTTCCTCAGATAGTGACTCTTTATCCGTTTCCTCATATTCACTTATTAATTTATCAAATTTTTTATCCAGACCAAAATAAAATTCACTACAAGTCATAGGTACTTGTTCATTGTACTTATCAGCTAGAGAAGATATCGATTGGTGTAACCTTCTTAGCTTATTCAATAATGGAAAATTCGACACCATGGTTGTTATGAATAATCATACAGAAATAGAAAAATAAGTTACCAGATTGAAATTTACAATCGAAAAAGTTCAGATTAGCGGTCAGAAAAGTTTAAGTTAATGGCTGAAAAAGTTCATATTTAACAAGAAATAGTTCAAGATCAATGTCCAAAATCAATAGTTCGTAGTTCAATATTTACAATTAATAAAAGATAGGTGGTAATTCACTACGTTTAGCGGTAAGAAAACACACAGTTAGCAGTAAAAGTTTGTAGCTGACTGTTAGGCACTGAAGTTCAAAACCAAAACAAAACTTTTTAGGTTATATCGAACCGGGTGAACTTTTGATCACTACATCAGGGACTCATCTTACAGCAAACTTTGACTATACTAGACAAGGTATTATCAAGGGATTCCCATCAAGAGCAAACACTCAACAGTAGAAAACACTAGACTGGTGAGATCCAATTATTATTTATTATAAGAGTATTATGGAATATACATTAGAAAAAACTACAGCTATTAATGGAAATGTTGTTAAATATAGATTTTCATTCATTGAAACCCAGTTGGATTTACAGTTTATTTTAACAACTTTGAAAGAAACAATATTCAACATTTTAAACAATGATTCAGTGATTTTTGATGGGAACATATGTTGGTTTATTGCTGTAAAAGTTCATCTGATAAAAATAGCACCTTTACCGCCAACATTGGATGGTCAAGAACAGACTATGAATGTGGAGATAATTGCAACATTTCATAGCGCATCTTATAATATTATTAATATAAATCAAAATACCAATGAATTAACACATCAATTTGATTTAGCATCTAGTAAGTTAAATACAGGTTTGGAGCAATTTGTTTCTCATGGTTCTGGTTGGGTGGTGAATTGTATTTTAAATTTAGATGTCAATGTTATGAAATATAATCCCATTTATGGTGGTGATTCTACATAATTATATAGATACACCATCAGAACTTGTCAACAAGAGAGTTCTGATAAACATTAAAAATAATGATTCATATTGTTTTCTTTGGAGCATCTTGGCTTATTTTCATTATAGATGTAGTAATTTGAATGTTCAATACTTGAAACAATTTAAAAGTGAACTTAGAACCGATTCTATAAAATTTCCAATTTCTTCACATGATATTTTAAAATTTGAAGGATTAAATCCAAACATAAGCATAACTGTCATTGCCCATGACAGCGCCCGTGAGAAATTTTTCCCATACCGTGTGACTACACAGAGAGAGAGAGAGTATAATATACATTTGCTTCTGATATTTAGAGAATGTTACCCAAACCGTTCGCACAACGTTCTTATAAACAGAAGTCAGAATAAGAATGGGCTTAGCCGTCTTTTATGTCATTTAACGAATGGTAGAAAATCTGTTCATATATGTTCTTCCTGTTTTCACCGGTTTACATCAAATAAGAGAACTAATATTGATGGCAAGTTGAATTTACAAAAACACATTGAAATTTCTAGCAAATTCGGTAAACAGAAAGTCAGTCTTCCAAAGCCTGGGAAGAACATTCTTAAGTTTACAAACTATACATTTACAAAAAACTGTAAGTATATAATATATGCAGATTTTGAGTCTTTTATAATACCAATAAATAATGAAGAAGAAGGGGAAGAAGTAGAAGAAGTCAGAGATAGCTCAGGTGAGGGTAAGTCACAAAGATCAAGGTCTTATACTGAAAAACGTGCCAGACATATCGCTTGCAGCTATGCTTTTGTTGTTCTGAATGAGAATAGAGAGATTTGTATGGGTCCATATTTGTATAGAGCAAACTTTGTAGGTGAAGATATCATTGGAAAATTTTTGAAACATGTTACTAATATTGGTGATGAACTCTACAGGGATTTGATTATAGAAACGCCCATGTTTGACTCAACAGAAGAAGAACAATCTATGTTTGATAATGCACAAATATGCGGATTTTGTCAAAAACCTTTTACACCTGCCAATATTAAGGTGAAGGATCACGATCATGCTACTGGTTGTTTTGAAAAAGCTGCTCATGCAACATGTAAACTTAATGCTAAGAAACCTACTTTCATTCCTTGTGTATTCCATAATTTTAGAGGGTATGATAGTCATTTTGTAATACAAGCTTTAGCTTTCAATAACAATAAATTGAGATGCATTGCTAATAACAGTGAAAAATTTTTAACAATCAGTTTAGGTCATATTAGATTCATAGACAGTTTACAATTTTTAAATACTTCATTAGATACTTTAGTGAAGAATCTAGTTGATTGTGATGACTATAGAACAAAATTTAAATGACTGTGTTCAATTTTCAAGGATCAGTCACAACAGAAACTATTTTTAAGAAAAGGGGTATATCCATATTCTTATATTGATGGACCCCATAAATTCAATGAAAACTGATTGCCATCTTTGGAACATTTTTATAATAGTGTAACTGAGAAAGCTTTAGATGAAGCTGATTATAAACATGCACAAGAGGCTTGGAGGGTTTGTTCTATGAAAACTTTTGGTGATTATCATGATAATTATCTTTTGAGAGACATCCTCTGCTTATCAGATGTATTTGAAGATTTAAGATATATCTTCTATAAAAATTACGGTCTTGATGTAGCTTAATTTTTATCATTAGCTCATTACTCATTTCAGGCTATGCTATATAAAACTAAAGTTAAATTAGAATTATTGACTGATCCATGTATGCACCTTCTCTTTGAATCATCAATACGAGGTGGTTTATCTGTGATTCCAAACAGATATGTGAAAGCCAACAACCCCTACATGAATAATGAATATGATAGCGGAAAACCTACACCCTCTTGTTGCTACCTTGATGCGAACGGCTTGTATGGTTTCTGTATGACAAATTATATGCCATATGGCGGTTTCAGGTGGTTGACAGAGACGAAAATATCTTCCTTCAATGTATTTAACATGCCAGATGATGCTAAAACAGGCTATGTCCTAGATGTGGATTCAAATTACCCCTCTCATCTTAATGATAAACACAATGATTACCCTCTTGCCCCAATAAAAGGTTTACCACCTGTAGAGCTATTCTCCAAATATCAAAGAACCAACAATCAATGCACACAGAGAGTGTCAACCAAGCTTCTAGCCATACTGGATTGTAGAAAGAATTATGTATTACATTACCGAAATTTGAAACTATATTTGACACTGGGAATGGAATTAACAAAAATTCATCGGATTATCGCTCTTAGCCAATCTGCTTGGTTGAAAGAATATATTGACCTCAATACAAAACATCGTCAGGAGAGTAAAAACATATTTGAATCAACACAGTACAAGAATCTTATGAACTCGATTTATGGGAAATTAATTGAACATGTTAGAAATAGATTGAATATGAGATTGATTACAGATGAGAAGCGATTAGAAAGAGTATTATCACGCCCAAATGTAAAGCGGTGGAATATGTTTAATGCAAATGTGATTGGAGTGGAGTTGAAAAAGTATGATATTGTATTGAACCAAACAATTTATTGTGGGTTTACAGTTCTAGATTTGAGCAAACTACTTATGTATGACTTTCATTATAATAAGATTATAATGTATGATGTAAATGTATGATTACCAAAGGGTGAAAATACTCATGTCTGACACAGATTCTTTTCTTTATCATATAAAAACAGATGATTTTTACGAGGATATGAGAAAAAATTCACATTTATTTAATACGAGTGGATACCCTCCCACTCACAAATGTTATAGTTTAACCAATTACAGGAAACTCAGTGTCATGAAGGATGAAATGTGTTCGCTGATAGTAACAAAATTCTCAGGTTTGAGACCAAAGCTTTATTCTTTCTTATATGTGAATAAATCAAATGAAATCGCTAATAAGAATATAGCTAAAGGTGTGTCACGTTATATAACTGATAATAATTTGAAATTTGAAATATATAAGGATTGTCTATTCAATAGGAAGATTTATTATGAATCATCCAACATATTACGTTCATATCTGCATAATGTTTTTGAGATTAGGATATCAAAAATAGCTATTTCCCCACTTGATGACAAATGCTTTATTCTACCCAATAATATCAATTCACTAGCCTGGGGACTAGACTGGGGATCAGATTGAACATCATATTAGACTTGAAAAAGAGTTGAATGTAGCTGAAGAAGATAATGATGGAAATGATACAGAAGAAGTGTTGGTACAGTAAATCCCAATGCAGTGAACAGGATAACCTCAACCATATTGATTGTAATTAATATGTGTATAGAAGAAGTGTGGATATGATTGAGACTTTAGTATCCATCTGCTAGTTGAAGAGAGAACAGGTTAAAATGAGCAATGTATGAGAGCAGTTGAGTAGTGGTGTTTTGAGAGAGCTGCCTATCTAATAGAAATCGAGGAGTGTGGCCTCCCCCTCCACCCCCCCTGCCCTAGTCCGCCATTTTGGCCACGCCCCCAGCCAATAGGAATCGAGGGGCGTGGCCACGCCCCCCTGTCCGCCATTTTGGCCACGCCCCCAGCCAATAGGAAGCGAGGGGGCGTGGTCAAAATGGCGGCCCCTCCACCCCCCTTCTCTAGTGTCGGCCATTTTGTCCCCCACCAAAGTCCCCGCCCCAACCAATAGGAAGAGGTTCCCCTACCCAGGAAGTGCCCCCGACGGCCATCTTTGTTGTAGCAGGTGTTTGCAACTGTCATCCCCCACCAAAGTCCCAACCAATAGGTTCCCCAGCCCCCGACGGCCATCTTTGTTGTAGCAGGTGTTTGCAACTGACATCTGCCCCAGTTAACACCTGCTTCAGCAATTAAGTGGTGCCAATTAGCATATTAAAAATATCCCCACATTTTAAATCTTTAAAATCACAGATATCTAAACTCTCAAACTACACTACTAATCTATTTCCCAGTCATATTTTTTTCTTTTTTTTCCTGCATCACTTGGTCGCCTATCACTGAACATTCTTTTCAAAAACAACTCTTGCACCTGATCAGAATTCAAATTATGTTGTACAGCTTCACTCATGTCAAAGATGTACCTCTTTTTTACATATTGTGCAATCAAATAGTATGGAAAGTTGAACAACTGTTCATTTGAATATTTCTGAAAATCTTCACCTTTCATAATCATCTGCATAATGTCATCTTTTAGCTTCTCACCAAAAGCTAAATTTTTTTCATCAAGTTTCTTTTGCACCTCAGCAAACATAATATTGAATGTTGTTTCTAGATCAACTACTTTCAAATTATAATCTTGCCTGTTAATAAAGTTAAGTTTAGTTTGTGCGAGTAGATTGTCTTTTAATTCTTTCAATTTAGTTTCTAGCAAATCTGTATCAACATGTTTTAAACTATTGTTTTTACTTTGTTGTTCACATAATGTCTTCAATTCGTCTGATTTCTGATCATTCAACGACCTACTAACATACTTTACCTCAATATCATCACTAATTGATTTAGACAATGTTTTCAATTGTGAATCGAAATACTGTTTTTGTTGTGCTATCTCCTTCAATATATCAGACATTAAATGCAATTTACTGTCAAACACTTTTTTAGTAATTAAATCAGACTGTAGTTTTTTGAATATACTAGTTGATATTGCAAGTAATTTGCTGTCTAAATATTTCCTATCTACTAAATCAGATGATTCAGTTTGCAATTTAGTGAATATATTTGTTGATATTTCAAGCAATTTACTGTCCAAGTATTCTTTGTTAACTAGCGGTGATGATTGATCAGACTGTAGTTTTTGGATTATACTAGTTGAAACTTCCTTTAATTTACTATCCAAGTATTCTCTGTTAACTAGCGGCGACAATGGATCAGACTGTAGTTTAGTGAATATATTTGATGATATTTCAAGCAATTTACTGTCCAAGTATTCTCTGTTAACTAGCGGCGACAATGGATCAGACTGAAGTTTATTGAATATATTTGATGATAATTCAAGTAGTTTACTGTCTAAATATTCTCTACTTGCTGCCACTAATGACGATGTTGCTTCTGCTGCTGATGATTCACAACCACTGTTTAAAACTAATGGTGGCGGTGCTGTTGTATTAAACACATGATGTGTCCTACCAAATCGATCTATTGTACTACTCACAGCAGCGGCGCTACTGCCCGACATCTCTATCCTTGTCAAGTGTTAAACACATACTAATGACTAAAAGCAACATTGCCACCTAATATAATACCACTTTCTTTCAGTTCTTCAATAATAGAAGCTATTTCAACTGAATGTGATCTATTTCCGCCTGCTGTGATGAAAGCAGAATATTTAATCTGTCTATCAGTTCATTTGGATTATCCCAGTAGACATACTGTCGACTAGTAGATTCATTTCTTATAAAACCCATACCACTAACAGCTGCTGCTGCATCATCAATCCTAGATCTTTTTGTTTTCCTACTACTACTACTCGATGGAAATAAAGATTGAATAATTTGTGATTTATAGCCTGTATTTCTCTTTACATAACCGTGTCTATCTAAATGAGCAGCGGTAAGCTGCAATATATTACGATATTTTCTTAAATCACGTTCTGTGTACAGTTTCTGGTCAGGCTGTTTTTTAAATAGAAGTTCACACAAACCAACTGTTAAACGATACTTATTATTGTCGATAATTAAATAACCATTGGCAATACTAATATCCTTTACACCCATATAGTATTCATTTAGTTTACTATCATAACATATACCATAAGATATACAATTATTTAGTTTTTCTTTATGAAATTCACGTATATACTCATCAATAAAATCCACTGTTGTTGTTGTTTTATTCAAAATATCACTTACATTAGATCTATTCAAACCCTCATCCACATCCATTTCCTTGCCCGCGTCTTTCTCCTCCCTCTCTTCCTCCTCCTCCTCCTCCTCCTACTCCTCCTCCTCCTCATCGTCCTCTGATTCTTCTTTAAGTCTGCTACTAGTGTGTGCATGTTGTACAAGTGTATCTTTCAATTGTTTTAGTGGATTGATAATTGGTTCTAATGATTTTTGTCTAATCGAATCATTTTCCCTAATCATACTAGTTAATGATCTATGTTTATTAATAATTGACTTACGCAAACCTTTTATCCTGTCAATTACTTTACTAGTATGACGATGATGATCACGTTGCACTAGTCCTCGTCTTCGTCCACGTCCTCGCCCTCCTCTTTGTCTACTTTGTTTTTTTCTTTTTAATTTAATTTTACGCATATTGCTAGTAGTAGTAGAACGATAATTAGTTCTTTCACCTACACTGGCTCAACAACAAATGATGAGAATTGACACATGTCAATTGGTGCTGCTGCTGCTGCTGTACACACTTGGATCAATATACTTACCAAGACAATTACGATATTTACCAGCATCTGGTTTACACTCAGTGAAAATTGAAATAAAACTATGATTTTCACCACCGCTCTGCCATACATCTGAACATAGATTTCTGAATGCAACGAATGTCATATCAGTTCCAACAAGATCTCTAAATATCAATTTTAAATTGTGCATATCCATTTTAAAAATAATCAGCATATTTGCGTTGTCTCTGATATGATGTTTTGAAATTGCGCCATAGCTTTGAATTAAGTACACGCAATCTATGCTTTTGTGTCTGCCCATTGTGAAAAAATTACGTATTTGCGGCACACGTGTAACATTCAAATCGTCAAATATTATCAGTGAATGAGTGTCAATATCATTCGGTTGCGGTATACTTTCAATATTGTCAGATTTATAGTAGTTTACACACTTGAGTTTTGAAAAAACAACATCCAATAATTTATACTTTTCCTGATACAAAGACTTACTGAACAAGTATAGGTTTTTGAATTTTAATCCATTTTTATCGAATATTAAATTCAGCAGTACATTTGTCTTTCCACAATTTGATGCACCGCAAATTAGAATTCTAGCTGAACTTGGCAAAAACTCACCATGCTTTTTTCTATCTAGACAATTTTTGCTCACTTGTTTTGTATCTACAATTAGATTATCAAAGTTAACTATTGCTATTGACTCTTTTGCTGCCGTCATAATAACAACTAATCATTAACTCTTGCTGCGCGTGCTTGCTGTTTACACATGCGTGTCTACAGTTCAACTATGCTGTTAACATCGCTACATCCGATGTGTGTGTGTGTGTGTGTGTGTGTGTGTGTGTATACTACAAGCGGTTTATGAATGAAGAAAACACGCACATACAATGTTCACAGTTTATTAAAAATACTAGATACAAATTTAGCAGCAGCTAAAATAAGTGTGTTGACAATATCTTACAAAATACAAAGTTGACAATACATAAAAAGTTGAAAATACATACAAAGTTGACAGCTGCATACATAAAAGGTGAGAATACATACAAAGTTGACAGCTGCAGTAAGGTAAGTGGCGGCGAATCTGAGACAGTGATAATACATACAAAGTTGACAGTGTTTTTTGCTAATATTATAAAAAATTGTAAATTATTACAAAGCGTGTGTTTTTCCCTTTCACATAATACAGTATAGCTGTTAGCAGCGTCACCGCTTCACACGCATTAATTAAGATTAGCCTTTGACCTGCAATAATCTAAAATATAAATTAATATCTTTTCTTTCTTCTTATCATCATCATCATCATCATCATCATCTTCATCAACATCAGCTACATTAAAGTCTATTGATTTAATTTGCGAGTGAAGTATGTTTAGTTGCATAGAAAATTGAGCACAGATACAAGTATCTACTACATCAAATACGCTGCTTGCATTTTGAATTGCATCTTTTAACACATTTTGGACTGTCTCGGAAACATCTTAAATGGCTGAAATGACGTGCTACGGCTAGAGCTCGCAGTTCAGAATTTACGCTCACAGACGCAGTGCGAGTCTGGCTCGCACAGCCTACATCACATTTTTAAATGATTCACTACGTATTATACTCGTTCTCAGGCTGTTCAAAACTATTACCAGGCCATTCTATATATCTTTGTCATCATTGAAAACCAGCTGTTACTTCTTTTCTTCTTCTCTGTAGTTCACAGTCGATGTTGGTCTATAACCTAGTTTTCAATCAACAACCAACGTGTTCCTGGCGTTTTATCGTTTGATATAACTTAGACCTAGTCTAGTTCTAAGACCGTGGAAAAGTATAATGTCTGGGAATGAAAAAATCCTTTCAAATAAAGAATTATTTGAAATCTTATATGATGATTCAGATTCAGAATTGGAAGTCAGCAACAATTTCGACTCTGATTCAGAGCTTTTTGAAAATACAGGTAGGCTATGAGCTATTTTATTTTTCATATTTGTTTTTCATGTTCATTCTGTAGGCTATGAGAATCTCAATATTCATTATTGCCTTCAGAAAACTGTAGCTCAAATACATCATTAGCCATGAAGGGACAAAGATTGCTGAAAACCCGTCGTCTGCAGGCGAAAAACAGGTTCAGCTGGCTCAGTCCGTAGGCATGCCAACCGAACTGCGAGCTGTAGCCGTATCACGTCTTCTAAGTGTTAAAAATACATTGTTATATGAGCATATACTTAAATGATACCTACTATCATCATTATCAACATTAACAACATCATCACTGTAAAATGTTTTTTTACATAAGCTAACTAGAAAGCATTTTTCAATATCAACACATTTTACACACATCGCTTTAAGCGTACACAAAAGATCAATTATTCTTTTAATAACACTACACGCATTGTTACCATTCAGCATATAGAACAACAGTGGCGCATCCATTCCCATTGACATTATGTTTATATCATATCTGAAACAATATGCAAATAAATTTAATGATTTTTGCGCGTTGCACGCAGTTTCTTCTGTTTTACAGACGGAGTAATAATATCACTCTTATCTATCCAGCTAGTTTTATCAAAGCCTAACCATTTAACGAGATATTTATTGTTTGATTTTCGTATTATTCGTTCAACTAAATATGTATTTTGTTCAGACAGTGTTAAGTTTGTTTTCATCAATTGTTTACTATAAAATCTACCTTGTATGATTTCATTGTTAAGATCACGAATTACATAGGTTGGCGGTTGTGTGGGATAAACACCATGAATTATAAACAGTTCTGGTGACCAATTTAATCTAAAACTTTTATCAAAAACCTGACGAAACTTACTTATTCGCACTACATCACCTAATGCAAACTTTGGACGATAAACTGTACGCGATTGCTTTGTCTTTTTCAACTGTAACATGATCAAATGCTTTTCATGACGTCATCTAACACTGGCCGGTGTCATGCCAATCGCTGAATGAATAGTGTTATTATATTGATAAACAATGTCCGGCAAAATGTTTAACCATTTTTGCGTACCGCTAGCAGTTAGTCGTTCATACAAAAGTGATTTCAGTGTTCGGTTCAATCTTTCAACAAAAGCTGCCTTAATTTCAGAAAATACACTGTAATGATTAATGTTTAACCTATCGAATAGTTGTTTAACATCTTTATTGTAAAATTCACGACCTAAATCGCTTTGCACATTTTTTATACCTTTATTTAACACTAATATTCGCGCTAATTTTCGTTCAACTTCTTTTCCTGTTTTAGTTTTTAATGGTTCAGCAAAAGCATAACGTGAAAAACAATTAATTGCAATCAAAACATAACGATAGCCGTTGTTTGCTCTAGCAAATTCTGGCAATTCAATTAAATCAATTTGAATGAGGTCTTTCATTCCTTTTAATATATATTTACGTCTGTTGAATTTTCTTCGCACTGGACGGTGTAATTCCTGAGCAATTTTCTGTTGCAAATCTGACATATTTGGGGTTTCGTTCTGTTCTCCCCTACACGAATGTGTGTGCGCGCGTGCTTGTGCGTGCGTGCGTGATTGTTTTTGCTAGAGTTCAGTCACACCTGCAGCACTGCTCTGCTGTCTTCAACAGCGATCTTTCTTCGTCTTCTTCTTTGTCTTCGACGGATGTTGTTTCTGCCTCCTTCTTCTTCGTGTTCGACGCAACACTGAGCTGTGTCGGAGCGGTGCTTGTTGTATCTAATATGAACTGGTTTCACTAATAGCTTCTTGCTCCACTTTCCTCTCGCTCTCTCTCTCTCTCTCTCACTGCTGCGATACGATCAGTCTGGCGTAACACCAGAGCCGCTAGCCGTCCTGCTGCTGCTACTATCAATATCTTCTCTTCTTCTCTCTTCTATTAAATAATGACCCCACACTTTTGTATCTATACCGTTTGATTCAATGTATCTTTTTGTGTCAAATGGTGATAATGCAACTTTGGCACACGATATTTGATAAATATCATGTGAATAACTGCGTAATTGTGAAAAGCATTCACGTTGAACTAATCTATCTGTCAGACATTTCATGTACATATCATATCTTAGTTTATTGTTTATAATTGTTCTCGCTACACCTTTAGCTGCGTGCTTACTAAATTTTTCATGAGAACTATCCTTAATACTACTACTACTATTACTACTACTGCTACTAGCACTACTGCTTAGTACATATTCAAAACTGTAAAGTTTTGCACGAAGACCGCAAAAAGCGGTAATAATGGCAGAATTTAATTCATCTTTAAATGTGCCAGGCACACCATGGTTCAATTGACTATAACAACAATGTGTGACAGGATAAGCACTTGTGTCAAAATGTTGAAGATTTTGTTTGATAACTGCATAGATATTGTCCGATTTGATATGATATAGCAACGAGTCTGTATTGCTCATGCATAATTTAACACTGCTTGGATCGAACATTTTCAAGAAAATGTTGTAGTGGAAATTGAACATTGTAAATTCACTCAAATCAAGAATTGAAAAACCAGCATAAATTGGTCGATCTAATTTTATTTCTGTTTTACACATTTGTACAGCGACAATGTCTTTGTCAAACACAATCCATCGTTTACAGCTTGGTTTTGCAATCAAACTTTCCAATTTTTTCTGACAAGTAATTAGCTTAAAATCTATTCTTTTCCTATTATTCTCCATCAATTTTCCGAACAGACTATTTGAAAGAAAATTAAAGAGGGTACGTTCAAATGAATTTTTTGCTTCCTTTCTCAGTTGTGCATTCAAATCAATAAACGGTTTAAGCCAGTATGACTGATGAAAAGCGATTACTCTATGTACAGCAGTCAATTTCATGCCCAAGCTTAAATAAAGTTTCAAATTTCTATAGTGGAGTACATATCGTTTACGATTATAAAGGGTGGCTAAAAGACGTGATGACGCGGCGCCGGTGTCGGGAGACGGTCGGCGCGCGGCCGCTTCTCTGCGCAGTGCAACAGTGTTGTCTGTTTGATATGAAGAGAACAGGTTGTAAGGCGGCTGATCTTTTAAGGGTGCCAGGGGAAAGCTGTTATGTAATTCGTGTAAATTAACTGGATAGGACAGGTCTGCTTCAACTATATAGCCAGTGTCGGCTTCATCGTGAATGCTTGTAAAATCGCCTAAAGCTGTAATTTCATCTTGTGATAAAAATCTGAAATTTGATTCAGGTAGTTTGTAGGCAATCATTGTATGTGCGTATAAGCTTGTACAATCAAGATAGAGCAAAAAACTATTTTCAATAGCTGGGTTATAATTTGCGCCCATATATTTATTGTTTGCAACTGCATGACGGTGGGGAATGACTGACAGACCACCGCGTAAACCAGATTCTATGAGCAAGTTCATATCAGCATTGCTAATTAATTCTAAACGTACTTTAGTCAAATATAACATTGCATTCAACGAAAAATGTGGTAACGATACAAAGTGTGATACATCCAGTTTGTAAATTGCAAAAAATACAGACCTAAAATTTTGAAAAATATCTGCCAGCAGTAAGCAATCTGACAAAAGGTAAAGATCATGATATTCACCCAATGAGTTTATGTTAAATTCGCGCCAAACTTTCTGTGCATGCTCGTAATCTTCTACTTGCAATGCAGTGTTACTAAGTGTACTGTAAAATGAGTCAATTGCTGGCAATTGCTGTTCTTCAAATTTTTCAGCATCTGATATGTACTGATACGGGTACACACCTTTATGTAGTAAAAGTTTTTGATGATTTGTATCGTTGAATATTTTACACATTACTTTGAAATTAGTATCAATGTTTTCTGTATCACTTGCAAGATTGGCAACAAGTGACTGTAGACTTGAGCTTAAGAATTGATAGCTGTCAAGGAAACGTACCCGATCTACCGTAATTGTGAGGAATTTTTCTGATGAGTTTGCAATACAATCAATTTTCTCCTTTCGTCCTGCTAATGCCTTAACAATGAAATGACTATCATATCCGCGAAAATTATGAAAAAAACAGTTTAATAGTTTTGGTGCTTTTGCATTTAAATTACATGACTTGTGCGTTGCACCGAGAAAATTTCCTGTTGTATGAGAATGGTGCCTAATACGAATTTCGTTGGCTTTAAATTCATCGTTGCACAAAAAACATACTGTACTATTGTTAAAAGCTAATAATTGTTCTTCTTTTAATTCAATCATGGGCACTTCTTGTTGCATATCAAAGGAACAGTTTCGACCTATGGCAATGATCTCATCAAGAAATTGCTCAATAATTTTCTCGCCAACACTTGTAGCTCTATAAACGCGTGGGCCGTAGAATATTTCACCTGATTCGTCTAAAATAATAAACGCATAGCCGCAAGCAACATGTTTTGTGTTTTCCTTGTAAAGCTATTTCCTATATCAGTTCCGAGCAAATCATCAAGATTTTCATCGTCGTCATCGTCACCGTTATTTGTTGGTACAATAAAACTTTCAAAATCGGTAAATGCAATTTACTATTTTTTAGTGTGTACGAAAAATTTTTAAACTTTAACATTTCACCCTGTTTAGGTAGTACTGTTCTTTGTATTGCAAATGTCGAACACAAATCCATATGTTTTTCTAGATTTGTTTTTCCATCACAATTTGCTTGCCGGTTAGTTGTAAATTTGTTAAAACAATATGGACAAATGAACACTTGACCATTATGCAAAGACAAGTGATGACTCAGTAGCCGTGACAAGCCGTTATACCCTTGATGCATGTTTATCAGAACATAATGCCATTTTTTCGGTGTTGTATCATTTGACAATAGTAGAAGATTGATTTTATGTTCGCGTTGTCTGTAAATTGAACAACGG
>NC_052518.1:61478998-61519368 GCF_014356525.2 Nilaparvata lugens | reverse complement strand
GAGATGATTGATTTCGGCATGTTTTCTGTTCCTGCCCTTTGAAGAATTGAAGACCTAAGAGCCTCAATTCTTGATCTTTTGGGCTCACTCTTGCAGGCATTCTCTGGCAAATGACTACGAGTAATTGAGCATTCACCCACACTAGATTCCCCAGTATTGCATTCAACAGAGCAAGTCCCAGAACACTCTTTTTTAACGCAAACCATATAAATGGAACCATTAATTTTTTTTTTGCTTATAAATAAACCCACTTTCATTCCCACCGGAACCCTTTATATCTTGCTTTAAATCATACTGCTGACATGACCAAAATCACTTGAACACTTTTTAATGACTGTCACTGGACACTACCGATTTGGACACTGCCGGGGAAGAACTGTCACCCTCACACTCCGTTCATTGTATGTGCTATGAGCGATTGTGGGAGCGGGCCTTCAAAGAATTTCCAGTATTCCATTCAAAGCTGAATGCTTTCTCCTACCATCAACAGGTTCTTTACCTGTTTTTACTTTACTCAAATGACTTACCCAGATATTTGATTCACTGTAAGATTTTTATGTTTGCAGATGATATTTTGTTAATTTCCTCTCATAAATCGTTAGATGTGGCCGAAAACCGGTTACAACATGATACCAATACTCTAGCTAAATGGTCTCATAATAATTGTTTAAATATAAATGTCACCAAAACCAAAGTGCTACATAATTATAACCTCATCCTACATGAAAAGAATTAGGGAACCCAAAATTAAGCACCATTGCTGTGAATGTTTCCAACTGCAGGAGCAAGATATTTTCATATGTACAACAGATTGTCAGTTTATATCGAATTGTATAAATTAAAAGTATTTAGGAGTAACAGTTGACAGTCATTTTCGATGGGATATTCATATAAAAAATGTTTGTAATAGACTCAAACAGGTATTGGCCAAAATGTATTATATTAAAGATTTAATACCTAATAAAGTGAAGAGGATGATGTATATAGCCTTGGGAGAGTTTGTTATGAGATATGGATTGCAAGGGTGGGGATTTGCTAGCAATGTTTATCTTAGGAGAATATCTTTGGTACAGAGCAAGATTTTACGTTTGGTCAGTAATTCTCAGGGAGATATTTCGTATGAGAACCTTTTGAATAGATGCAAGGTTTTGAATATAAAAGGTATATTTCTGTTTACTTTGATTTTAGAAAATTACTTCTGCAAAAAATATTTAGTTATGAAAGTTAATCGATATGATTGAAGGAATGAGAGGTAGCCTATGTTGTACCATTTTCTTCGAATAATTTGGCCAGAAACACCTTAATCTACATTGTACCAGGAACTTTCCATGACTTACCCGATAATTGTGATGAGTTTGTTAATATGCGCCTGTTGAAAAGAAATTTAAAGATTTGGTTGAATAATTACACTTTAGATGTAACATAATGTAACTCATTATTAATGTATTGTATTGTTGTAATTCATTCTGTTCTATTTTTTGTGTCCAGTGACAGTCGTTAAAAAGTGTTCAAGTGATTTTGGTCATGTCAGCAGTACGATTTAAAGCAAGATATAAAGGGTTTCGGTGGGAAGATGGAAGTGGGTTTATTTATATGCAAAAAAAAAAATTCAATGGTTCCATTTATATGGTTTGCGTTAAAAAAGAGTGTTCTGGGACTTGCTCTGTTGAATGCAATACTGGGGAATCTAGTGTGGGTGAATGCTCAATTACTCGTAGTCATTTCCCAGAG
Organism: Nilaparvata lugens; assembly: GCF_014356525.2. NCBI lineage: Eukaryota > Metazoa > Arthropoda > Insecta > Hemiptera > Delphacidae > Nilaparvata > Nilaparvata lugens. The sequence continues at coordinate 61,517,637 of NC_052518.1, read as the reverse complement.
AATGCCTGCAAGAGTGAGCCCAACGAATCAAGAATTGAGGCTCTTAGGTCTTCAATTCTTCAAAGGGCAGCAACAGAAAACACGCCTAATTCAATCATCTTCCAGGAAGAAATCAACAAGTAAGTGATACGTTTATGGATAATCATCCTATAGTCATCCCACTATTTTAAAGAACCTATAATGGAGTTCAGTAGTTGAATAGAATTATTTCTAATGTAGTTGTTGGATAAGTACAATAAAACAGAGAATGTTCACATTCATTCGACCGAAATGGAAAATCTTAGAAATGAGTAATTTCAGAATTTCAATTTAGTATATTTAAGACATATCACAAATTCTTTATAATTTGACATATCATTAAATATATAAATAAATAAACATAATAATTCAAACATGTACTTAAGAAAATGAATTATAAAATCTAGGCATCACTAGCTAAAGGAAACTCTTTGCCGCTGGTGAGAGTTGCAAAACAGGAAAAGGAAAACATAATATTTCGAAATAATGCAGAAAATTTGGGTTAAGATTCAACTAATTCGGTATAATCACAGTAGAAACTTTAGAACAGTTGAATCATCAAAATCAACAAATATTGTGCAGAGAAAACACGATAAAATAAAAAAAGAATTGAAATTGAATATTAAATTGCTATATCTCAGGTATAGAAAAATTCTCTCTAAAGGTAGGAACACACAGATTGTCATCGGACGGACGGCATGCATCGGATGAATTGGATGATTAGATTTGATGCATTGTTTTCAATTGGAATGCGCATACCTATCCGCACTCCAATTGAAAACAATGCATCAAATCTAATCATCCGATGCGTGCCGTCCGTCTGATGACAATCTTTGTGCGCCTACCTTCAATCCACTCTTTCATGATCTTCTTACTAATTTTGAAATACAAATCGAAAGGTATTTCATTGATCAGTTTACTGCTTGAGTAAATTAGCTACCTTCTGATCAATGAAAGTCTTGTAGAATGAACTTGATATTTCTCTGTTACACCCCGTCGGAAATGATAAGTGTGTTCTTGATCAGCTTTGGCAAGATATTTGTATTTTTCACCATGTTTTTTATTTATGAATTATAATTTTATTTTGTAAACGCAGCTTTGACATTATAGTTGTCAACATCAAAATCCATGAAAAAAATTAGATGGGTATAACTTTGGTTTATTTAAGATGGTTTCTGTTATTTTTCTGAATGATGAATAGATTATCCATGTGTACATCATATGCAGCACCCCATATGACTAATCCATATTGTAAAACTGATTGAAATATGGCATGATAAACTGTTTATAATTGATAGCAAATAAATTCATGAAATTTCGAGGATTCATTCTTCAAGTTATATTGTACTAGCTGTCAGGCTCGCTTCGCTCGCCATATCCGTCTAGCGAGGGGGAACTTAATGCCAACCTGACAAAATGATTAATTTAGTTGTCAGTTAACAACTGCTTCAAAGAGGTACTCTATCTAGATTATAGTTCTATAGTAACGCATGATATGGACATTTCAATTATGATTAAGAGATTGGGAGAAGAAAAATAAACATGCTAAAAGACGAACTTTAAACCCTTAAAAACAACCCTAAGAGTAAAAATATTACCAAAAGATTTCTTAGTGCGCCTCTAAAGGGCCAACAGAACACACCTACCAAATTTGAACGTTTTTGGTCTGGTAGATTTCTAGTTCTGTGAGTGAGTGAGTGAGTGAGTCAGTCAGTGAGTGAGTGCCATTTCGCTTTTATATATATAGATTGAACAACATACTTTACCTGATTTATTAGAATAACAATTCTACGAAATACTAAATAACTCGAGTTATTATTTGAAACTGAAAAGGATATTCACAAAATGTGATTATAATCGCTTTCCGATGATTCATAAATCACATTTTTCCCATTATCCACGCACAAGTCTTGAGCTCATGTGGACATCACCTTCAAAGAATGTAGTTGGTAGTTAATTTCCGAAATAACGATTATAACATTTATATTGTTTTCGTGGTGGAAATAAAATGTATTATCAACTTATCATTCATTATTAATATTCCACTAACAATTCATTAATCATAATTTTCACAAAAAAGCTATTGAGATTGAATGAAATCCTCAAGTAACATTTATCATGTTTATTTGAACATAAAAAAAGATACTATTGTTTTTTTGAAAATGCGATTCTTCGATATTGATAAATAACGTTACATATTGAAAAAAGAAGAGAGGATTGAGTTTTTCTTGTGTGTTTTTCCTGGAATAGTGAGGACTGTTCAGAGCCTTTTTGGTCTGTAACTGTTCAAAATTTATAATATTTCATCTACTGTACAATGCTATAAAAATAATATGGTTGCATCTCAGTGAATGCAATTCAGCATGGAGCCGAACCAACTAGCTCTGATCAGAATTCACATTCACAAGCTTTGTTTTGTTTCCTCCTTCACCTTATTGAATGTATTATAGATAGCCCATTTTCGGAAAATTGAAACTTCATCTCTGCTTGTATAATTTTCAGAGCACCAGTCGAAATCAGGAATGCATTGAATTTCAAGCAAATGGAGTGTTCGATGCAAAGATTCCATACTAGATCAAATCCCGGGAGCGTTGAGGATTTCGAGCAATTTGAAATTGAAATAAAGAAATGGTATGCAAAATATGGGGAAGTAAAATTTTCTGAAAATATCAATTTTTGAAGAAGTTATTCAATTTACCAAAAATAACTCAACAAAAAGTTATTTTTGGTTATTTTTAGTGAATTTAATAACTATTTTAGAAATAGATATTTTTAGAAAATTTCTATTTTACTATATTAACAATACTATGAAGAATCTATCCTCTGAATCTCATGGATTTATCTCTTACTGAATTTGAAATGTTCTGTAACAAAAATTTGAACTTTAGGCGCTCATATCTCAAAAAGTAATGATCGGAAAAAAATGTTTCCCTGAGAAAAATTTTTCATTTTGATAGCTTAATGATATACAAATGAAAAAACTTTAAAAAATATCACGAATAGAAAGTTTATTTTCAGCCTTTGCACAGCTTTCTGAAGATAGTGTGGATCACTGAAACTAGTTGTTATAATTTGTATTTTCAATCTATAATTTTATCAGTTAAAAAAAGGGTTTAAAGTTTATTATTTAAGTTCATTTTATAAATGAAAGTAGGCTATCCCTGAATTCATACATTGGAAAAAAGGTTCTTATATTTATTTTTATTACCCTAGCTGATTTCATAGCTTGAGAACTGGCTATTACACAATTGATTACTTACAAACAAGATGAACCTGTCGTCAGTATGCATGAAATATCAAGGCACACACGTTCGTATTTTATGAATAATTCTTGAAAGTTTAAAGCTATTCCAATTTAATAATTTGAATTTCTTTGTTCCAGTTGGAGCTACTGTCGCTGTAGTAGCTACTGCTGCTGTTGTAGCTACTGCTACTGAGGCGGACCCATATTCTAATTATAGATGGGAGCCAACCCAATTGATAACAGAAACGTTTATGCCATTGGAACTGATAGTTCGACAGAAAGTTGAACTAGAAAGGTCGGTTGGTGCGGCCCATGTGGAAGAGAGTGAGCTGGCTGGAGAGGGCTGCACAGCCTGCGTCTTGTGCTTAGAGTACAAGGTTACTAGGCTGTGCAGTCCATGCGGCCATGCTAATATGTGCACAGCATGCTGCAATTCATTTAATGCACAAGAATGCCACTATTCAGTAACAAACTCTGACGGAAGCGTGGAGGTGACAGATATCCAGTTACCATTAACATGTCCAGTTTGTAGGGCGATAATAGGGCCAAGTTATTAGAGTAGTTATATAGGTAGTTTGTTATTTAGTTATTTTCATGGTGAATCTTTTTAATATAAGAGATGATTATTCATATTCGGAGTAATAAAAGATTGTTTATAAATCATAGTTTTATTCATCAGCATTGAAAATCCCCAATCCATTCTGAAGGCTGAGTGTGTATCAGTGTAGTATGTTAACTCATATTGCTGCAGCATGTAATGAAGCACGGCAATACAATTCCAAGAGAAAAAAAAATCATAAATTTCATTATGAACTTCCTTCATGATACCTGCTTCAAAAGCTGTCCTCTCCGACTGAAACCGACGACGGTCATAGTATAGTCTATTGTCCATATAATGTATTGTCTATACTACAATAGCATTTGACTTCTATGATGACTTCTGCCGAACGTCCTGTCCCATTCTGAGGGCTGTCCGAGAAATCTTTTGTATCAATACCGCAAGAGGTGGGGCAGCCCATGCATGCATCATCGCCTCAACACATGCATGCATGATTAACATACAACAGTAGTTCCAAATTGTTATACCTAAACAAACTCTATCTAATTCTTAACTCCGTCCCAGGTTGTGTTGATAAGAGAAGTTAAATGTGCTTGTTGTAAGCATTAACATTTTATATGAGTTGCACTATTGTTAAATCATTGTTGATCAAGTCATAAGTGCTCAGAAAAAGTGAAAGCGACAAATACTTGATAATAGGTCAGAAAATGAACACAATATTTTTGGATTTTTCCAATGAATTGTCAATGGAATTTGGAAGGAATAATCCTTTTTGAATTGCACATCAATCTACAAGTAAAGTGGTTTTCTATTGTATCCTTTAAAACACTATTTAAAGGATATTAAATAGGTAGTATATCCAATAAGACATTTTGGATAATAGACAATTCTTTCTTTTTATTTCTCATCAAAACTTGAAAGTGTATTCTCTCACAAAAACGTCATCGAAAGATGAATCCTAATGTAAATAAGTTTTATTTCTATCAGAATAAATTTTTAGGAAATTGACTGGCCAGGCTCTCCACTGCATTTGACCAGTCACGATAAATGTTGAACCTTTCAGTCACAGCTACCTCCATTGGCTGGTTGATCTAGGGGTGGATACGTTTCAATAGCTAGTCAGTACTTCTCAAAGTTTTTAGAGAAAAACATCAGCTATCTACAGAGTATGAGAAAAACGTAATTTGAACTACCCATTGAGTCCACCCATCATGATTCGATGTACCAATCGATTGAAAAGGTCAGCTTGAAGTTAAAAGCCAATAAAAAATTGAATCATTAAGTTTGATAATTTTTCAACAATAGAATAGAAACTCATATCAACTGAAATAGGTACTATCACTATTCTTGTAAAAACTCTTCCTCCATTCTAAAACTTGGGGGAAGAAAGAATTTGAATCCGTACTCTTATTATGATAATCTTTGAAGAATAAATCTATATTCGATACATAGGAATTCAATTGAGATTGCTAAATGCTGAGTAGGACAATGAAAAATACTATAAGATTTTCTGTCTTCAGGATGCTTCGTAGTATTAAGCGTTGTCTTCAAGAAAGTTTAAAGAATTTGCAGTGTCGAAAAATGTAAATCATTGTTCCATTTCAAGTTGAAATATTTATTACTCTCATTCTCATTCCCTTACTTCTTTGAATATTTTCCATGCAACATGATTCATATTTAATGTTGATCTGCGTTATATGCAATGAATTGAAATAATGAATTTGGTTTCACCTATTACATGATTGGCATATATTAATTAATAGTTGGAGCATTGTCATCATACCAATCTTACCCTATTTGATCCTATTTTCTTGTATTTATTTCATATTATTATTATTATTATTAATATACAAAATTATGGGAATTGCAAGTTTTTAGTTTATATTGTTTTTTGTTCCTAAATGATTTGTTCCAAAAATGGGTAGGTACTGATTCAATCATCATCAATATAATATTGTATTGCAAGTACCTATACACATACGCTTGCGGCCTGCCTCTGTCACTGTCCCTGATGATTAATGACATCCAAGTCCTCCCATTCTTAGCGTCTGCCTATCCTTATTGTTATTCTGGAAAAATGGATCGCTCAACGGACTGCTAACCCCCAAAGTCGCTCATCGGATGTAACCGATCTTATGGATCTTGTAATATCATATCACGGCGGTAAATAAATGAATATGCTACATAAAACATCATCGCGAATATATGTAGGATACCTCTATATTAATAAAGAAATTTGAAAATTCATGCTGTTTCAAAATAAAAAACATGTTTTTTTGAATATTTGTAGGATGTAATAAGGGGTAAAACCTATCTGGATGGGGGCATGGAAAGATCGAGAGAGAACAATACCCACTCTTCAACGCCAGTGGAATGGAAAACAATAACTGTCAACCCATGCCAATGCTCAATCAATATTGAACAATAGATCTCTTAATGCCCTCATCCATATAGGTTTAGAATAGGTAATAAAATATATTTTCAAAACCTAATCCAAAATCCAACACTCTAGTCCGCAACTCACAACTTGATATAATATTATGTATTGCTTGAAAAATATCAATTAGCACTAAGAAATTAGTTCTTTGATAATATTAAAATGGGTTATAAAATCGTTATAATACTAAACTCATTTATTGCGTAAAACACACCATATGATAGCAGGATTTGGTTCTCACCAAATGATGGGCATAATATTATTTGATTCACAATTTGATTGTTATCAATAAAAACTGGTTTATGCCTTCACGGTTTAGATGTATGTCGCATCTTGATAAGCTTTGCAGGAACTCATGTTACACCAAGAGCTACAGAGAATAGACTGTCTAATCTCTAATAGTTGGAAATTATAACTTCAATGGAGCTGTAAAGACTACGGAAATGGGAATCTCCGAGTAAAAGTATAAGTGTGGGATAACATCACTAAACTTAACAGGATGGGGGCATACGATTCATTGCACAAGGGTCGAGTATGTGCTAAATCTACCTCGCAATTGTATAGTTCTCGCTTGACCGACCCATGCCCCCATTATCTAGTCAATAATGCATGTAATGAACCCAAAATAATGTGGAAGATAATTAAAGACAACCTATCATTGAATAGTAAATCTGCTTCACGCCAAGAAAATGTAGACCTGAGTTCTGAGAACTTCAACGTGTATTATGACAGCATGAATGAAGTTCTGGCTGCAATACCAAATAGCTTAAATACTGTCCCCCACTATTTAAATAAAGTGAAAAAAAGAGTTCAATCTTTCTCATTCCATCATGTAGCCGTAGAAGAAGTGTTTCTCGCATTGATCTCTCTAAGTAATAGTAGCTGTTTGGATATCTTTCATTTGAATTCCTTCATATGTGAAGCTAGCAGTCAGCATATTTGTGAAGTTCTTTGTCATATCTCTAATCATTGTATCAATATTGTCTGGGCTCGCAGCAGACATGTTGAGAAAATTGATACAGTTTTCAATGAAACTATGAGGAAGATTAGTGGGACATTGAGACCAACAGAGACTGAGTGGTTGCCTGTGCTTAGTAACATCATGCCTCCAGATCTCAGAAGGTTGGAGAAGAAGAAAAAGTTCATTTCTCAGTTGCAACACATTCATGAGGATCTCCCAGTCTCTAGAGATTTGGCTAACCCTCCACCAAGGCGCATCAAGTCAAGAAGATACTTGAGACTTGATGAGCAAGAGGAAATTAGAAGTGCAAGGGAGTTATGGAGACTGAGATGGTTGCAGGGAGAGGTCAGGAACAAAGGCCTTGTGGATGACCCTAATGACATTGTTCCTGGCACCCAGCTGAGACGTAGAGAGTGGTGTGGCCTTAACCAGTTCAGGACGCAGGTGGGAAGGTGTGCTGAGCTGATGACAGCATGGGGATACACATCTGATCCTCTGTGCCAATGTGGACGAATCCAATGTATATGGATGCATATGCATGTATATATATATATATATATATATATATATATATATATATATATATTATATATATATATATATATATATATATATATATATATATATATATATATCTGTACCTTAGAACAAGAACAACCAATGTCAAAAATCCAACTTTTGAGACATGAGCATTTCAAGAAATAGGTCGATATTGCTATCAAAATATCTCAATCAATTTTTCTTTGATTCTAAAAGTTTTTAGCTAGGTGGATATGTTTTTCTCAAGACCTCAGTATGGTAATGTTTAAAATTTAAAGTTTTTTATATTAATTAAAAAAATGCTGACATTGGTTGTTCTTGCATGTAGGCAAATGAGCTGGAGGGTGACATTGGTTCTATTCTTCTTTCAATTTTACCATTGATGGTGAAAATGTTCAAGGATTTTGTTAAGAAAATGACTGAATAAGGTTGCAACAAACTAAATTTATTGAATAAAAGCATTGACAAAAAATAGAAAAGTGTGGAAAAGGAAAAAAAAGATGTTTTAAAAATGTTGAAATGCAATCAGACATGTTAAAAAATTAAAGTTGAATGAATAGTCTTAAATCCATCAAATCATGTTTTAATCACTGACATTATTTTTATTCAATGTTCATTTCATTATCATCATAATCATCGTCATTGTCTCTTGGTAACCTCATCTCAACATCACCACTAACCACCAACTTCTCATAGAAACTTCTGCTGGACGAATGAATGTAGGGAAGAAGAGAAATGAGATCGTTAACTTTTTGTTGTTGTAATGCAAGAGGTCCAGGGTACAATGCAGGAACTGATGCTTCAATACTGCTACAGCGACGGCTTTTCTTTCGGGATATGTCTAAAACTTTGAATTGTTCATCTTCAAATGAAAATTTATAAAATATTTTCCCAGGTTCATCCCTCCTGTACTGAAGCCATTTGATTTTCAACCACGGCACTTTTTCGTGGCTGTTGTTAACTTTTCTGTGGATGAATTTTTTTGATAACAATGATTTGAAGTCACGGAAAGAGTTCTGCTCCATTTCTACAACTTTTATACTCTTCTGTCGGGAAATGGACCGAGTCAAATTCGCCCAGTCTCTTGGTAAATCAATCTTCATAGCAGTTTTATTTTTTTCTTTCTCTATAAGTGCATGAATAGTGTCTGCTTCAAGATGGGTGTGTCCTGGTTGCAAGAATTTTTGATTTATTACTTTCAATTGCTTGTTGCCAATTTCAGCTTCTAGAAAATTCAAAAACATTACTGCAACTTGAATGTTCCTGTTTTGGCCACTGCAGGAGTCAATAAAGAGAGTCACTTCTTTTACATTTTCGGGCAATTCCAATAAATGGTGCCGCAAGCACGAGGCAATTTCAGCACTTCCTCTTTGTGCAATTGTTTCATCCCACAAATAGCACAGTGGTATTTTTTCTTCTCAATAACTGAATAGAAAGTCAAATTAAAAGTCCATAGAGATCTTTTGTAAAAGGAAACGTTATTTTTCAAATGAGGAGTTGGAAGACATTTCTCTAAATCAAAGCTGATAAAAGCATATTCAGGATCAGTCAATGATCTTTCCTTGTCTTTCTTTTTCTCTGAACAAGAAGTTTCTGCCAGATGAAGATGTGAATCACGTGCCTTGATAGCTTCATCTTTCTCTTTCGCACAATTAGTAGTCTTCAATATTAAATCATACTTGTCACATTTATCGCATGTGTCATTTTTGGGTTTTTTGAATGATAAATTGAACTCTTCTACAAATAGTTTTCTGTAGGTTCCCTCATTAGCAATTACATCAAATTGCTTCTCCTTGCAATAATCTTTATACAATCGGTACATTTTAGCTATATTCAGATCCTCATTCAAATACTTCTTCTCAGTTCTATTTCTAGAATAATGGCTTTCATGAGCAGGAAATAGGTTTATGTGCTCAATTATACTTTTTTTTACAGCTGACGATATTTTAATCTAATTGCCATGTTTTCCTCTACCATCTGGAGGCAGCATGCTGTTTCCCAACTTCCGCTTTTTTTCTATAATCACTCTCATTTTCATGAGTGTGATTGAAAATGTATTCAGGAACATTGTTTGGCATACCTCTGTTTTTACCGAGTTATTTTTCATTTTTTAAAAATATTTTCTTGTGTATTGGCGTCGGCTTTCCTTCTTATCACTTCTTATTCTTTGTGTTTTCTTGTCGAGCTCTTCTACTGAATCACACAAGAATTGATTCTGACAATTGACTGGAAGATTATAAAATGTTTCAAGAAGAGTCAATCGATCAACCTCGCTGATTTTTTCAAAGCATTTCTTCCTGCATGATACATTACATGGAGGTAGTAACGTCTTGGCAGGTTTGAGTTTTCCTGTAACAGACATGTACTCCATGCCGCTATCTTTGGCCTTTTTTCTGACATTGCGTTCCCATTTATCGTTATTCCTCATGCGCTTTTGTGATTTTTTTCCATTTATCTGCCTTCCTCCTCTTTTATTTAATTTTTTGGAGTTATTTTCCAAATTTTCTTCTCCTGTATCGATGATTCCATCCGTAGAATTCGCTCCAATACTTTCCTCATTTGTATCAATCTCTTCTACTAGGTCAGTAGAAATACCATCAATTTCAATACAATATTCTGCTTGCACATATTGTTGAACGGTCACTTCTTTGAATGCATGTAGACTAGCATTATTTTTGTCAACATTTCCACTTCCTTGATTTACAAATACTTCAAACTCATGTAGATTAGCACCATTTCCAATTTTATTTTCCACCTGAAAAATTTCTCGGATGGAAACGTCTCCAAATTCATTCAGATTAATATTATTTTCTGCCTGAATACTTTCTTGGGTGACAAATTCTTCAAAGTCATGTAAATTATCAGTATTCTTGTCTGTTTCTTCTGTCTGTAAATTTTTTTGAATGAATTCTTCTTCAGAGGCAACTAATTCATGTAGATTAACATTACTTTTTCCTATTTCTACTGGCTGAATATATTCTTGAATGGCGAATTCTTCAAATTGATGTAGTTTATCAGTATTTTTGTCTGTTTCTTCTGTCTGTAAATTTATATATATATATATATATATATATATATATATTATATATATATATATCATTGTATTGTCTCCAGTACCTTCCTGATATGCTCAAGCTGTCTAGAGTAGTGCCGATTTTTAAAAAAGGTGACCTCAACCTATGTAGCAACTAAGGCCAATATCTATAGTACCAGTTTTTTCCAAAGTTTTTGAATTTCTAATAGCTCAGCAGATGGTTGATTTCATTGGGAAAAATAATTTGCTATCTTGCAGGCAATTTGGCTTCAGGAGAAACCACACTACAATGTCAGGCAGTTATGTCTTTCATTCAGGAAATATTTAATGGTATGGAAGGTAAAAAATCTGTGAACGCAAGACTATTTGATATGTCAAGAGCATTTGACACTGTCTCTCATGACATTCTACTTTCTAAACTTGAAAGTTTTGGTTTTAATTGTAAATCTGTAGCACTTATAAAGTAATATTTAATGAACAGATTTCAGGCAGTGCATTTTAATGAAGATATGTCTGGATACAAGCCTGTTATTAATGGAGTGCCCCAAGGTTCAATTCAAGGACCATTACTGTTTATTATCTATATGAATGATTTGCCAGGCAATATTGAGGATGAGAGCACAACTTGTTACATGTATGCAGATGATGTATGCCTGAAGAGAAACCTTATTGAATGAAAAATTAGAACTGATGTCTGATTGGTGTAATGCTAATAACTTCATTCATCAAATTTATTTTACTACTTTTCACACTACTATAGGATTGAACACAAAATACTGTAATTTTGTCAATAACTTCACTATAAATACTGAAATAACTCAACTCTCCTATTTTTTAATATTTAATTCAAGAAGTGAGTAATTTTCAGTTGAATTTTGCATTTGAATAAAACATCATGTTCAATAATTGACTCACATCTATTCAAATAACAGTCGAACAGGTTGTCTGGTAGGCCTATACTGATACCGAATACCACATCAATCATAATTTCCTTCTAGTGATTTTTCACAAAATAAGTCGAACCTCTCTATAACGAACATTCACTTAACGAAATCCTCTACACAACGAATTTTTACCTTGTCCCTTGACATTTAAGAGTTTTGGCTGCTTATTTACCTCTAACGAATTTCAGACCTCTCAGCAACAAAGCTTTCTCTCCACTTCAACATACAAAATGTAGTGTGTATAGGAAGCAGACGGTCATTCTCAAGAAATCGTTTAGTTTCAGCAGGTCGATAGACTGAAAATAATGGCAATTCAGGTAGGAAGAAGATAGGGTGGTAGACAGTCAATAGAGGTTGAAACACGTCGGAAATTGAATGCAAGTTATTGGAATAGAATTTCAAAGACTTGTCATTCGTAGACCAGGCAGGTGAACGACTGAACTTTCTCATTTTCGCTTTTGTCACAGATTTCAATTCTTAGAACTGACTATGATGATGATTATGATGACTGTAACGAGCGAGAAGAAGAATCCGTCAGATCAGGGCCGGATCCATGGGGGGGGGCAGCGAGGGCATGTGCCCCGGGCGCCGAGTTGAAGGGGGCGTCAAATTATAGTCAGCATTTTCTTATAAAGATATATAGGTTAAAAAAAATAATAACTGCTTTAGGCATTTATATCTGACATTGTTAATTTGATGTTCCAATAGTGTGATATAGCTCTGTGCACATTCTAAATTTATTTCACTGAAATATTTTGGCAAAACCAACAGAACAAAATAAGAAGTATTTTTATAGCCGCAATATACTTGCTGTATAAACTAGCCTACTTTGTTCCATGTTCAGCCCACTCATTAAATTAAGTTGGGCTTAATTCAGCAGAGGCATGTGTTAAAGCACAAATATATTTTGGAATTGTAAATAGCCTTTACAACTACATTCATTGGTTAAAATCAAGGTGGGAAGTTTTAAAACAGCATGTTCCTCTTTTATCAAAATCAGAGATTAGAACAAGATGGTCGGCAAGAATTGAAACTGTGGAAGCTATTATATAAACACATGGACAAAGTGCTCTCTTCTCTTAAAGAATCCACCCATGAAGAAGCCACCCATTTTCATCTCCAGAAACAAGAGCTAAATTTCTCATTAAAACATGAAGAGCTCAGAATTTGTTGTGATTACATGCTTCTGATATTCAGTCCTTAAAAAAATTGATCGAGTGAGTAAGTTTTTGCAATGAGAGAAGACAACAGTAGACAATGCTGCAAGAAACATACAAGGTCTTTCAACTTTATTATCATCAACTAGGGAGGTAACTATTTCAGATGCAAATTTTTTATCTTGCAACATGGACATAGCAGCAGAGTACAAGGAAACAAGCAAACGAAAGAAAAAGAAGATGGCAGAAGACGCACATAAAGATGAAGGTACAAATTTGAAGAGATAAGGTACGGGAGAAGTGATTTTCAGAAGATCACTTTTTCAAATTTGTGACAGAATTATTACTGTGCTGACGAACAGGTATGATGCATTGAAAATGATTGCTGACAAGTTCAGTTTTTTTGTGTGAGGCTCAAATTAAAGCACTAGACGTTAAAACTTTGAAAAGTAAGACTACAGAATTGGTAACAACCCATGCAAACTATTTGAACGAAGAAGAACTTCTAAATGAAATCGAGAGTAACGAGTGTTCTAAGTTTCATGCCCTAACTGTAGAAGATGAACTGGAAGCCGCAACAGCAACATCTTTGTTCAGAATATTTTGTAAGAGCAAGTTGTTAGAGGGTTATCGAAACATATGTGTAGCTCTGAAAACATTTGTAGCACTTCCAGTTTCTGTGGCATCTGGAGAGAGAAGTTTCAGTGAATTGAAACTTATTATAAGACCTATTTAAGAAATACCATGACCCAGCAGAGACTAACAAAGTTAAGCATCATAAATATTGAACATGGAAGGCCTTCTTTGCTTTCTTTTGATGAAATAATAAACACATTCTCAGCAAAAAAAACCCGAAAAATTAGAATCATTTGAAAGATGTTGCCTTTGCGGCTTCCAGCTCATCTTCTACAGTTAGGGCAAGAAACTTATAACTCTCGATTTTATTTAGAAGTTCTTCGTTAAAATAGTTTGTGTAGGTTGTAGGAACTTAATCAAATTATCTTGTGGATCTATTTTTTTTTTGTAACTATATATTTTCTCGATTAACTGACTTATCATTTCACTACATAACGTTTTTGTTTTACTTAGTCTGTTATATCTTACGATTTACTTCATTCAATATTAATCTTAAATCCTTGATTGATTTCATAGCTTCAATTGCAGATTCTGCCTCTGGAGAATATTTGATGCTAATGCATTACCTGGATCATGAAGGTGTTTGGTGTGAAGGTGTAAAACACATGAAGGTGTTTTAGTAAGCACAAGAGAAACTTATGACACAAAAAGTATAATTATAAGTATAATTTTCACTTGAGTTATTTATCAGACAATTTTCTAACAATTTTACTTCTGTACTTTTTCATTCAAGTAATTGGCTAGCACTGAAGATTTTTGTGATGAGTGATTTTTGCTACTGTACTGTAATGATCAAGAACTCCATATCTGTCATTCCTTGTATATTCTGATTATCGCAAATTATGCATTTTGTGAATATTCTTTGATTAGATTTTTTTTTCATTAAGATTATCTACCCACTTATTATTCTATTGTTAAAAATGCGTTGAAAATTGATCCCTAGTATTAATAGCAATATTCATATTATTTTCTAAATATTCTCACATCAACAAGTTAATTTTAAAGTCGGGGCTTTGATTTTTCCACCATTGTTTTCAATTATGTATGTAAATGAAAATGAACAATGAGAATAAGACTTATATTATCATTAAAACTGCCTTCTAATTCAACCTAAGTTTTATTTCAACATTGTATAGGCCTTCGACTAATATAGTAATAATCCCTCTCATTATTGTAAATCGGTCGGTGATGGTCGATCATGAGGGGGACGCCAAAAGTAACCCTTGCCCCCCCCCCTCCTAGAAAAAATGGTAGATCCAGCCCTGCGTCAGATCAAGAAGTTATAGAAGCTTTTAGAGATAACAGGCAAGGATTAAAACTGTGAAATAGTGTACCAGACAACCTGTTCGACTGTTTGAATAGATGTGAGTCGTTTATTGAACATGATGTTTTATTCAAATGAAAATTACTGAAAATTACTCACTTTTTCAATTAAAACATTAAAAAATAGGAAATTATTTATTTATCATCCTGTTGTTTGACACTTCATCAAATATCAATAGGTCTTTCATGCAACGTTTCTAAACTACTTTACACGGTTATGACTTGTTTTAAAAAAATAGCTGTGACCATATTGTACAGTTTGTACAGTTTGAAAATGTGATCTTCCATGAATTTGTCTCAATTTTTTGGCTCTCGAAACTATTTATTTTTTCAAGGTAACAAATAATTACAAACAATAACTTTCATTAACAATTTATTTCTCAAGCCGAATTCATAAGATTCGAATATTTATTGAAATATGTACAAATAATAAACTGATATATATTATACAACACATCCACAAATGTCAGCTAGCCTGTATGAAAAGGTGCAATTCATTTTTATATGGCTTGTATCAAATCATAAAAAAAGAAAATTGAGTGAATACATGTTGAGAATTGTAGAATATTAGAAATAAATAAGTCTCAAAGATTAATACTCAACGTGTGTAATCTCTATTAAAACATGTAGGATGGAGTGAATTCCAATCAACAAACTATTAAATATTATAACTGATTTATGTCATCTGTTTTGCATAACATCTGGTTTCTGGTATACTACATCTTCCCCCTTTCTTCTTAAGTTCAATCTGCATATCGCAGTTGATCTGCGTGGCATCTTCTCATCGTTTCCTCAACATTCACTAGGTATGAGTATGGTCCATTTACTTTAACGATTTTTCCTTTTTTGTAGCCTTTCCCTGATCTGTCTAGTACCCATACGCCATCGCCCTCTCCGAACACCTTTGCGTTGACTCTTGGCTTGCTGTTCCCTTGTCTAACTAACTCTTCGTCTACTCTGTCGTTAACATCTGGTAGTAATAGATCTATTTTGCAGCGTAACTCGCGACCGAACATCATAAAAGCAGGTGTTTTTCCCGTTGCTCTCTTTGGGGATGTTCTATGAGCGAATAAAAATTTATTTAGTTTTTCTTGTAAGGTGCCAGTACTTCCTTTTGAAATTCCCATACGTTCTTTGAACGTTCGTACACAACGCTCCGCCAATCCATTGCTTTTTGGGTGATATGGGGTGATACGTGCATGTTTTATGTTCAGTTCTTTGCAGAAATTTTGGAATTCATACGAAGTCAGTTGAGGACCGTTGTCACTTACAATTATTCTTGGGTAGCCAAATTTAGAAAATAGATCTTGTAATATATTGATCGTGGATTTTGTTGTGGTTGTTGACATGGGTATTACTTCGAGCCCTTTCGATCTAGCATCTACAACGACTAACCACATTTTCCCTAAAAATGGTCCTGCGAAATCTATGTGGATTCTAGACCACACTTCTGTTGGAAGAGTCCATGAGAAAAGTGGCATCTCAACATCTCTGTTTCTGTTTTCTTGACATGCGGTGCAGTGTTTTACATGTTCCTCTAAATCTTTGTCCAGTCCAGGCCACCATACTTGAAATCGTGTTTTTCCTTTCATTGCTACAATTCCTGGATGACCTTCATGAAGAATTTGTAGTACTTTTGTTCTTTATCTTGTGGGTATGACTAAACGACCCGACCAGAGGAGTATGCCATTTTCAAATGATAGTTCTTCTCGTTTATTGTAATATGGTAGTAGTTCTTTGTTTACATTTGTATCTGTTGTCCAACCACTTCGGAGATAGTTTGTAACTTTTGCAAGTGTTGTGTCATGTTTTGTTGTTTCTTGTAAGCTCTTTGTTGATAATGGTATATCTTGAAATCGAAGGTGGAAAGATGTGCTCTATTGTTTTCCCCTAGCTTTTCGTTTTTTGACTTCAATACATTTTCCAAAGGAAACCTTGATAGCATATCCGCCGTTGCATTATCTGCACCTCTGTGATAATTTATTGAGTAGTCGTATGAGCTCAAAATTAAAGCCCATCTAGCAATACAGTTGGAAACAACTTTTGGAATAGAGTCATTTTCACCGAAAACTTTCACTAAAGCTTTATGATCAGTACGAATCTCAAAATGTCTGCCATAGAGGAACTGTTCAAAACGTGTTACTCCGAAAATTAAACCTAATGCTTCTTTTTCAATCACACTGTACCGTTTTTCAGCTTTGTCAAGTCGTCTTGATGCGAACAAAATTGGCCTTTCAGTACCATCAGTATATCTGTGAAAAAGAGCTGCACCTAATCCGACTTCACTTGCGTCTGTGGCAAGAATTAGAGGAAGTGATTCATCATAATGAGCTAAAGTATCTGATGTTGTTAATAAATGTCTCAATTTTGTAGCGATTTGTTCATGTTTTTTATCCCAGTGCCAATTTGCTCCTTTTTGAAGTAATTTGTGTAATGGAACGCACAGTGATTGTAAATGTGGAACAAATTTACTGTAGTAGTTGATTGATCCCAAGAAGGATCTTAGTTCTTTGACATTTTTCGGTGATGGCATATCTTCTACGGCCTTGATGTGTTCAGTTGTGGGGTGTATACCTGTTTGATCTATTCTGTGTCCTAAATAGTTTACTGATTCCTCAAACCATTTACATTTTGTGGTTTGTACTCGAAGTCCATTGTTTTCAAAACGTTTTAACACTTCCCTGACTCTGTTAATGTGTTCTTCTCTTGTGGGAGCTGTTATTATTACATCGTCTAAAAGACATGCAACGCCTTCCAAGCCAGCCAAGATTTGATCCATTTTACACTGAAAAGCTGCTGTTGCTATTTTTATCCCAAAAGGAAGGCGTGAATATCTGAAAAATCCTTTATGAGTAGAAATAGTGAGATACTTTTGTACAGAAGTATCAACTTCCATTTGTAGATATGCATCCTTCAAATCAATAATTGTGAATTCTTTCCCTCCTGTAAGTTTTGAAGTGATTTCTTCAAACCTAGGTAGGGGATAGTTGTCTGGACTTATAAACTTGTTTATGGTGGTTTTAAAATCAGCACATATCCGGACTGCTCCTGTAGGTTTCACCACAATAACTATTGGTGAGGACCATGTGATAGGTTCTTCACTTGTGTTTACAGGTGATACTACATTACTGTCTACTAAACGTTGTAGTTCCATTTCTACTGCTTTTCTTAAGGAAAACGGAACTGGACGTGGTTTTGCAACTATTGGTATGGCATTTTTTGACATGTGGAAAAGTACCTTGCAGTTCTTTATTGTTCCCAGATTTGGATTGAAAACATCAGAAAAATCTGTGATTATTTTATTTACCAAAACTGAGTTCTTTTTTTGTGGAGAGCTTATCGTTTTTTTTTACTGAGCATATTTCAGCACCGGGAGGTAAGGGTAGATTGAATTTGAGGACACAATTAAGTCCAAACAAAGGTATGTCATCTTTCTTTATAACAATTACTGGTAATTTCCTGGAGTCACCAAAAGCATTGACATTTATATGTGTTTCTCCAAGTGTTTCAATGTCAATCCCTGTGTATGCCGTGAGGTTTCTTGTTGGTTTTAAAATGGGACTTCCAATTTTTTTCCATAATTTCTCGTTAATAACGCTGTAAGCGGCACCTGGATCATACAGCATTTTCACTGTGTTGTTGTTGAGTTTAACGTTCACCATTACTTTACAGCCTTTTTCCAGAGTTCGTATATGTTCAATATCGGAAAGTGACAGGTTGTCATCTTCTATTGATAAATTTTCGCGGACCTGATTTATCTGTTTGTCTTTTACAATTGTAGCATTCCCTACTTTTAGACATGCTCTAGCAAAATGGTTCTTACCTCCGCAAGCTTTACAAAATTTGTTATTTGCAGTGCACATGACACCATCAGAATGTCGCCGGTTTCCACAACGGAGACAATGTGTATTTTTGTTCAATTTTAGAGTCGATTTCTTTTCATATTTTCCGTTGTACTTTTGAGGGTTAGATTCCATTGCCTGATTTTTATCAGAAATTTTTACTCTATTCAAATTTGTAGAACTGTTTTTAATTTCTTGCTGTTGAAGGTTAACGGTTTCTAGCAATTTTGCTGATTCTACTATTTTTTTAAAAGTTGCTTGTGTTGATGCATGCACTCTCAATAACTCAAGTTGCCAACTATCGTTGTTGATGCCTAATATGAACTGATCTCTTAAACGTTCATCCAGGTTATCACCAAAATTACAATTTCCTGCGAGAAACCTTAAATCTAGTTCAAATTGAGTAATGGTCTCACCTTCATTCCGGAATCGTCGAGAAAAACAAACTCTCTGGGATAGAGGTGCTTGTGGTTTCGTGTAGTATTTGATTAAGACTTCTATCGCATCATCAAATCCAATGTTGTTTATGGGGGTCGGATGTATAGAATCGAAAACTATCTTGAATGGTTGCGGTCCCAGATTCTCAAGTAGTAAGTCTCGTTTTTTTTCTTCGTTGTTGATGTTTCCATTTCGTAGGAAAATCTTGAACCTTTCGTGCCAATATATCAAATCTTCGGTTGTTCCGTCAAATGGTTGACATTTGCTGTGATTTTTATTTACCGACTGCGCCATGTAGAATATTAGAAATAAATAAGTCTCAAAGATTAATACTCAACGTGTGTAATCTCTATTAAAACATGTAGGATGGAGTGAATTCCAATCAACAAACTATTAAATATTATAACTGATTTATGTCATCTGTTTTGCATAACATCTGGTTTCTGGTATACTACAAGAATATATATGGAATTAAAACTCATATTTGAGTTGAAAATATGTGATATAAAATGGTAATAAAAAAATTAGGTGAGGTAAGCGATGATGTATCATACATATATTCGCGATGATGTTTTATGTAGCATATTCATTTATTTTTGCTCACTACAACTAGTCTCCCCGACAGTAAATCCCCTGCTGGATAGGTCTATGAGGGGTCTGGTTGTCGTGATTGTATCCGACAGCTAGTCTCCCCGACAGCTAATACCCTATTGAACATTGAAACCAGCTTGAAGCGGGCGGGGCTGGCGGGGAAGTAGTACAATCACAGATACTGTTGTACACATTCTATGAATTCAAACAGTGTAGAATTTGACAACATATTTGAGTTTTTAATCAATAATATGGAACGGTTCTACAATATTGACAATGACTCAGTCGAATTTCTATGAATTCGATTATTGAATTCATAGAAATTCGACTGAGTCATTGTCAATATTGTAGAACCGTTCCATAATATTGATTAAAAACTCAAATATGTTGTCAAATTCTACACTGTTTGCATTCATAGAATGTGTACAACAGTATATGTGATTGTACTACTTTCCCGCCCGCTTCAAGCTGGTTCCAATGTTCAATAGGGTATTAGCTGTCAGGGAGACTAGTTGTTGGATACGATCACGACAACCAGACCCCTCATAGACCTATCCAGCAGGGGATTTACTGTCGGGGAGACTAGTTGTCGTGAGCGTGTGAGGAGACTAGTTGTCGCCGACAACTAGTCTCTTTCGTTCTAGTAGGGGATTTACTGTCGGGGAGACTAGTTGACGGCAATGGTATATTTTACCAGGGGATTTACTGACGCCTGTGATCAAAATAGCGAGGAGACTAGTTGTCGGGGAGACAGGTTGACGGCGACCCAGTCATTCTCAAGAAATCGTTTAGTTTCAGCAGAAAGGTCGATAGACTGAAAATAATGGCAATTCAGGTAGGAAGAAGATAGGGTGGTAGACAGTCAATAGAGGTTGAAACACATGTCGGAAATTGAATGCAAGTTATTGGAATAGAATTTCAAGGACTTGTCATTCGTAGACCAGGCAGGTGAACGACTGAACTTTCTCATTTTTGCTTTTGTCACACATTTCAATTCTTAGAACTGACTATGATGATGATTATGATGACTGTGACGAGCGAGAAGAAGAATCCGTCAGATCAGGGCCGGATCCATGGGGGGGCAGCGAGGGCATGTGCCCCGGGCGCCGAGTTGAAGGAGGCGTCAAATTATAGTCAGCATTTTCTTATAAAGATATGTAGGTTAAAAAAATAATAACTGCTTTAGGCGTTTATATCTGACATTGTTAATTTGATGTTCCAATAGTGTGATATAGCTCTGTGCACATTCTAAATTTATTTCACTAAAATATTTTGGCAAAACCAACAGAACAAAATAAGAAGTATTTTTATAGCCGCAATATACTTCCGCTGTATAAACTAGCCTAATTTGTTCCATGCTCAGCCCACTCATTAAATTAAGTTGGGCTTAATTCAGCAGAGGCATGTGTTGAAGCACAAATATATTTTGGAATTGGTTATATACATTCATTGGTTGAAATCAAGGTGGGAAGTTTTAAAACAGCATGTTCCTCTTTTATTAAAATTAGAGATTAAAACAAGATGGTCGGCAAGAATTGAAACTGTGGAAGTTATTATATAAACACATGTACAAAGTGCTCTCTGCTCTTAAAGAATCCACCCATGAAGAAGCCACCCATTTTCATCTCCAGAAACAAGAGCTAAATTTCTCATTAAAACATGAAGAGCTCAGAGTTTTTTTTGATTACATGCTTCTGATATTCAGTTCTTAAAAAAATTGATCGAGTGAGTAAGTTTTTGCAATGAGAGAAGACAACAGTAGACAATGCTGCAAGAAACATACGAGGTCTTTCAACTTTATTATCATCAACTAGGGAAGTAACTATTTCAGATGCAATTACTGAGGCAATTTTTTTATCTTGCAACATGGACATAGCATCAGAGTACAAGGAAACAAGCAAACGAAAGAAAAAGAAAATGGCAGAAGACGCACATGAAGATGAAGGTACAAATTTGAAGAGATAAGGTACGGGAGAAGTGATTTTCAGAAGATCACTTTTTCAAATTTGTGACAGAATTATTACTGTGCTGACGAACAGTTGTGATGCATTGAAAATGATTGCTGACAAGTTCAGTTTTTTTGTGTGAGGCTCAAATTAAAGCACTAGACGTTAAAACTTTGAAAAGTAAGACTACAGAATTGGCTACAACCTATGCAAACTATTTGAACGAAGAAGAACTTCTAAATGAAATCGAGAGTAACGAGTGTTCCAAGTTTCATGCCCTAACTGTAGAAGATGAACTGGGAGCCGCAACAGCAACATCTTTGCTCAGAATATTTTGTAAGAGCAAGTTGTTAGAGGGTTATCGAAACATATGTGTAGCTCTAAAAACATTTGTAGCACTTCCAGTTTCTGTGGCATCTGGAGAGAGAAGTTTCAGTAAATTGAAACTTATTATAAGACCTATTTAAGAAATACCATGACCCAGCAAAGACTAACAAATTTAAGCATCATAAATATTAGCTGTGACCATAATTATTGTACAGTTTGAAAATGTGATCTTCCATGAATTTGTCTCAATTTTTTGGCTCTCGAAACTATTTATTTTTTCAAGGTAACAAATAATTACAAACAATAACTTTCATTAACAATTTATTTCTCAAGCCGAATTCATAAGATTTAAATATTTATTGAAATATGTACAAGTAATAAACTGATATATATTATACAACACATCCACAAATGTCAGCTATATGAAAAGGTGCAATTCATTTTCATATGACTTGTATCAAATCATAAAAAAAAGAAAATTGAGTGAATACATGTTGAGAATATATATGGAATTAAAACTCATATATGAGTTAAAAATATGTGATATAAAATGGTAATAAAAAAATTTGGTGAGGTAAGCGATGATTATATATATATATATATATATATATATATATATATATATATATATATATATTATATATATATATATATATAAATATATATATTATAATCCATGCATACATGCAGGAATCACTTGCGAGACTTACAAACTCATTCTGAAACTGCTTACCAATTCAATAAGGAATATTTCCAAGTCAGTTGAATTCGGAAGTTTATTTTTGAATTATACAGTGTTTTTTTTTTTTTATGTTTGCAGTGATAGAAGTGAAAACTTCAACAAGCTTCTCTTCTAATAATCGAATTCATAGAAATTCGACTGAGTCATTGTCAATATTGTAGAACCGTTCCATAATATTGATTAAAAACTCAAATATGTTGTCTATGAAATTCTACACTGTTTGCATTCATAGAATGTGTACAACAGTATCTGTGATTGTA
The DNA here is from genome assembly GCF_014356525.2 of Nilaparvata lugens. Lineage (NCBI taxonomy): Eukaryota > Metazoa > Arthropoda > Insecta > Hemiptera > Delphacidae > Nilaparvata > Nilaparvata lugens. The sequence goes on along the minus strand of NC_052518.1, from coordinate 61,494,638 downwards.
CTACTTTCCCGCCCGCTTCAAGCTGGTTCCAATGTTCAAATATTGTCCATTAGTCTGTGATACGTTGCTGGTGCTCCACAGGGTCGCCGTCAACCTGTCTCGGTATTAGCTGTCAGGAAGACTAGTTGTTGGATACGATCACGACAACCAGACCCCTCATAGACCTATCCAGCAGGGGATTTACTGTCGGGGAGACTAGTTGTCGTGAGCGTGTGAGGAGACTAGTTGTCGCCGACAACTAGTCTCCTTCGTTCCAGTAGGGGATTTACTGTCGGAGAGACTAGTTGACGGCAATGGTATATTTTGCCAGGGGATTTACTGATGCCTGTGATCAAAATAGCGAGGAGACTAGTTGTCGGGGAGACAGGTTGACGGCGACCCTGTGGAGCACCAGCAACGTTTCAGAGACTAATGGACAATATTCTTGCCTCTGTAAAAGGTACTGGATGTTTCATATATTTAGATGACGTAGTGATAGCCAGTAGTTCAATTCAAGAGCATGCCAAACAGATAGACCAAGTACTTGGATTTTTGGAGAATGTGAATTTGAAAGCCAATTTAGAAAAATGTCATTTTGGAAAGGAGGAAGTACAATACTTGGGACATGTAGTATCATCAGAAGGAGTGAAACCTGACCCGTCGAAAATAGAAGCAGTAGCAAAATTCCCAACCTCAAAAACCGTGAAAGAAGTAAGAGGATTTCTAGGTCTAGCCGGCTACTACAGGAGATTTGTACCAGATTTTGTGAAAATAGCACGACCAATGACTCAATTAACAAAGAAGGAAGTGAAATTTGATTGGGGAGTTTTACAAGAACAGGCATTCAACAGCTTGAAACAGCCCTATGTTCAGACCGAGTGCTAGCCTTTCCTGATTTTACAAAACCATTCACAGTAGCAACCGATGCATCAGGGGTGGCTGTTGGTGCAATACTATCACAAGACTTCGATGGAGAAGGACAACCTATCGCCTATGCAAGTAGACAATTGAATACAGCCGAAAGGAACTATTCGACAACTGAAAGAGAGCTCTTAGCGGTAATATGGGCAGTAACCACCCAGTTCAGATGTTATCTCCTGGGAAGAAAGTTTACTCTTATCACTGATCATGCAGCCCTAAAATGGATGCTGAGTTTGAGAGATCCTTCTTCACGGTTTACATGATGGGCCTTAAGATTATCCGAATACGAGTACAGTGTGGTGCATCGACCTGGGAAGAAACATGTAAATTGTGATGTTCTCAGTCGAGCTGTAATGATGATTGAAAACTGTGAATTATCAGAGGAAGAAATAGTCAAAGAACAAAAAAAGGATGATTGGTGTAATAAGATTGTCATCGGTCTGCCGATGAGTGAGCATCTCCTAGTTGAAAGCTTATCAGTTTTTAGATAGCCTGTAATAGTTTGTCGCTCCCGTGCTTGTTTATTGTGCTTTTCGAATTCAGTTAGCCTAAAAGTTTTACAAATAATACTACTTAGTGACAAATATGGCAGATAAATGTAAAAAATGTAATGATGTTACACAAGTGAAAGACAGTGTCAAGTGTACCTCCTGTAACAGTGCCTTCCACCCGACCTGTTTGGATAGAACTGACTCCAACGATCCAAATAAAAAATCATCCCTTCGAAAAAACTGGAAATGTGAACAATGCAATCAGAATGATCGTCAAGACAAAGCCTGTGACCAGTCACAAGACATTCTTGAAGTTATAAATGCATTCCGAAAAGAAAACAACGAGAAACTCGACGCTATGCAGGGCAATTTGAATAAGGTCAGTAACGATATTAGTGAACTAAAAATACAGTTCAAGGATGTAACTGCTAAGTGTGATAAAAACTCTGAAGAAATAGACAGACTAACTCTTGCTAATAATAAATTATCAACTGAAGTTGAAGATTTGAAATTAGAGGTAGCCAATCTCCAGCAACATACACGCAAAAACAATATTGTGATCTCGGGTATTCCTGTAACTAAAGGTGAAAATGTGTGTGCAATACTGCAGAGTTTGGCACTTCAACTCAATATTCCATTTGACAGATATGCTATTTCTGCCGCACACAGACTCCCTAATAGAAATAAAAACTTTCCTCTATCAATTGTTGTGAACTTTGTATCGAGGGTTAAAGCAGAATGGCTGTATGCACGAAAGCAAACTAAAAATCTTTCTGCCAGAAATATTCATGTCAATTTCCCGGAAACTACAATATTTATTAATGAGCACTTGTCTCCACATATGGGTGCCATCTTCAACCATTCAAGAGCTCTCTGCAAGGCTGGAAAACTAGCCAGCGTCTCGATCAACGATTGCAGAGTACTTGTTAAAAAAACATCAAGCAGGACCGGTAATTCGTATAACTTCAATGGCCCAATTGGATGAATTAACATCACAGACTCTTACTGATGAAAATGCTGCATAGCTCAACAAACTAGATTGAGGATCAGAAAATTACAATTACTTGCAAATACCGATACCACACTTATTCGTAATTAGTGTATTAATCTTAACTCACTTCTATTTATTGTCAAGATACTATAATTTAATTTTCTTCAGCTATCTATTTTTTTTCTAGTCTGTTCTTTATTCATTAATAAGTGTATACTTATAGATCATACTCCAGGAAACAATTACATAATGTAAAAGAAAAATTCATATTTGAGAACTTGTTATTATGACGTACAGTACTGGAATGGCAGGAATAAAAATTGCCTATTACCTAATGTTTGAGGGTTGAATATTACCAGGCTTTAGCTTGAAGTAACAGATCTTACTGTCACTTTAACTAGTATGTAATTAGCTGGTGTATGGAAAATTATCAACTGACGATACTGTAATATACATATATTTTTAAAGTCTGAACATAAAAAGAATAAATTACCAGTTTGATCTTCGGAAATATATTCCAATCTATCCAACGATAAAATATTCTATAATCATAATAATACTATCCATCATTATTATCGTTCACACAAGCTCTTACTATAAATTCAAAATTACTAGCACACTGCAATAATTTCTTGAAACGAGAATGTATAATTCAGTATAATCTTACTTTATCCATATTATCTACTTATATTACCTACATATTTAAATAAAATCTATCTTTACTAAACTTATAGATGTAAATAATTCAAATGATATCATTTAGGCCTACACTCTTATATTACCAATGTGACACTAGCACAAATGATAAACTTCATTTTTAATTTTTAATGCCTCGTGTCATATCGTAGTTGGCTGGTTATAAGTTGCCTAAGCAAAGATCGCTGGCTTTAACGCTAGTAATGTTTGTTGAAGCAGCCCTACCGTTATCATTACTACAGGTACCTGTAGAATTATCTAATATATTATTATTGCACCCGAATTCTTCTTTGTTTTTCTTTCTGCTTATTCATTGAATCATTCAACTATAAAGAATAACTCGATTTACCATTCATGTATAAACAAATGTATCACATAGCTGAATAAAGCATTGTAATTTTAGATTTTTAAAATACAAAATTTCAATAAGACATTTAACCCTCCTATTCAAACCGGTTGTATAAAATTCTGCAAGGTTTCAAACATGATTTGATGTTTTATTTTGAAAATAAATTAATCATTTGCATTCTATTCCTCGTACTCCCATTACTATGTGGGTTATTTTATTCTTATTATTTTCATTCTCTTTTTCGTCTTAGAAATTTTTCCTTTGATTGGGGTATTGCAATCACTGGCTATATGTTATGAGTGTGTAGGCCTACTTAAGGCCTACTTCACGATTGTAAGTGAGCATTTTATATTTTATTTTTCAATCGTGTATGCACATGCAAGCGGCAAACGATTTTACTTATTTTTTCTTTTCGTCTTAATGGATGATTTCGTTGATAATTTAGTTGATATGAGAGACGTGTATACTAGCATTTTTGAAGATTTTAGTTTGTTTAATTTTTTTACTGGGGAGCAGGGTGAGATTGGGAGCATTAGTTTTTTAAGCTTGAATATAAGAAGCTATAATAAACATTTTATAGATGAATTGATAGTGATTCTGAACAGTTACAATAAAAAATTTGACATTATAGTTCTTACTGAAACGTGGACTGATGATAGCTGCGTGACAGTGAATATGGAAGGATATGATGTATTTTTAAATAAGAGTAGTCGAGATCAGAACGATGGAGTGATAGTCTATGTTAATACATGCTTTGCTGTGTGGCAGGAGGATGTAAGTCTTGATGGTGCGTCATGTGTGAAATTGGACCTTTCTCTCAATGCTGAACGTTTCTGTTTGTTAGCAATCTACAGAAGCCCCTCGGCTGACATAGAACCTTTTATTAATGATCTTGAGACTTACATCATTAACAGGAATCGAGACTGTACACATTTTATAATGGGTGATATTAATTGTTGTATTTTGCCTCGTGAAATACCTGATCACACGGCGGAGCGGTACTTGGATGTTCTCTATGCTGCTGGCTTTGTCAGTTGCATAAACGTACCTACCAGGATTACTGACACGACGGCCGCCTGCCTTGATCATGTTTTCACAGATGTAAAGAATACTAATACTATAAGGTCAGCCGTAATCAGATGCAGCATGACTGATCATGATTTTACCGTATGCCAAATTCAAATGTTAAATAATAAAAAACAGTCTCAATTTAATCAAAATCGACGGGTTACAGTTTTAGATGAAGATCTAGTTTCTCAGCTCATTGCTAATTGTGATTGGTCTGATGTAACAAGTACACCAGATGTGAATTCCAGTTGCGAAATTTTTATTAACAAACTCAAGCAAATTATTTTTCAGGCCACAGAAACTAAAATTGTTTTATCTAAAAACTTCAGAATTAAACCGTGGATCTCTAGTGGTTTACTAAAATGCATCAGCCAGAGAGATAAATTAAGCAAAAAATTAAAACAACAGCCTTTCAATGCTACTTTAAGAGAACAATTCAAAAAATACAGAAATCACCTCTCTAAGTTATTAAAGACAGCCAAAGAGACTTATTTTCGAAATAAAGTAGCCAATGCTGGCAGTGATAGCAAAAAACTTTGGAGTAGTATTAAAGAAATCACTGGATTTAGTAAAAATGCCGACAGATTCCCTATTCAACATTTTTTAAACAATAGAGGTAATGATAATTTGGAGCCTGGTGAAATAGTAAATGTTGCTAATAATTTCAACAATTATTATGTAAATGTAGGTGCTAATCTTGCTGGGGCCATACCCAATATTGCTGAAGGACCAGTATATGATGCGGATTTCAGTGTGGATTTGCATTTTGAACTGTTGCCTGTTTGTGATGTTGAATTAATAAGAATTATAGGTGATCTTAAAGGAGGATCTGCGCCGGGCATTGATAAAATTCCAGCTTCGTTAATTAAGAAAAATATTAATTCTTTGAAAATACCATTACTTCATATCAACTATTGTAGCTTTTTGCAAGGAGTCTTCCCTAAAAACTTAAAAGTTGGAAAAGTCGTTCCCATACATAAGTCTGGCCCTAAAAGTCATTTTGTTAGTTACCGACCTATCAATTTAGTCAGTGTCATATCCAAAGTCATCGAGAAAGCAGTTAGGCATCAATTAGAGGAATACTTGATAAATAATAACATTCTATTCGAGAATCAATTTGGTTTCAGAAAGGACAAAAATCCCAATGACAACCTTTTCCTCTTAACCAATCAAATACATAATTTAATTTCTGTTAACAAAAAAGTTCTTCTGACCTTCATTGATTTAGCTAAAGCTTTCGATTCGATTGATAGGGATATTCTTTTAAAAAAACTGAAGTATATTGGTGTTCGGGGTGCTTCTCTCCAGTGGTTTGAGAGCTTCTTTAGTGGAAGGAGTCAAGTTGTTTCTATCTTGGACAAAGAGAGTGCACCAATGAATAACCACTTTGGAGTGATTCAGGGTAGCACTCTGGGCCCAATACTGTTTTTAATTTATATAAATAACCTGAGTAAGGTGAATATTGATAATAGTCATATATATTTGTATGCAGACGATACCGCGTTGCTTTTTTAGGGAAACAACTGGGATGAGGTTTTTCACGCAGCTGAGGTAGGATTGGGTGTTGTGAAGGACTGGTTTGATGATAATTGACTAACCATCAATATCAGCAAGACGAAATACCTACCTATTCCCATTAGAGCCAATGGTGATACAATCGGTCTAGAACTGAAATTACAGACCTGTGGCGCACAGAATAATTATACACAATGTCAGTGTGAGTGTATTGAACGAGTATACGAATATAAATACCTCGGCGTGATATTTGATTGTCGGCTGAAATGGAGCAATCATATACACTACCTTAGAAATAGGCTCCGAAAATTTATTTATGTATTTGCATCATTAAGCGGAATCCTTACACCCACTATAATAAAACAAGTTTATTTTGCTTACATTCAGTCCATCTTACAGTATGGTATTATAGCTTGGGGTGGTACATTCAAAACTACATTGGCTCCTTTATCAACTGTTCAGAAACTTATAATGAAAAGCGCCTTACGCAAACCAACATATCCATCAGATTATCTCTTTGAAGAATTTAAGGTATTAAATGTACAACAATTATACATAAGAGCCCTAACCTTGTATATATTCAAACACAAAGTAGCTATATTTTCTAATATCATTCACAATTATAACACAAGAACAGCTGTAAATATCGGTATCGTCAACCCCAGACTTACTAGAACTTTCTCCTCCACTTCGTCACATTATAAAATTCATTTCCTTTTTCAAAAACTGCCCCTCTATTTGAAAAATCCTGGCAATTTGAGAATAAGTCACTATAAAAAATTAGTCAACGATTGGGTGACCTCCCTAAACCCAGAGGAGCAGGAAGGTATCACCTTACTCTTTCCGATGATTGTACCTTTTTTGGCTAATAATTGTATATTGCCTAAACATTGAGGGTGAGTGACTGATGGGTGAATGAGTACGCTTGTTGGATGTGAGTGTTCTCGATCCTTGGTCAAAAAAGCAGGTTTTCAACAATATTATTGTATCTTTTTTACGATTTTATTTTGTTCGTCGATCTCACCATGCTTCCCACTTCGTTTTTAGTTTTGGTTTATTTTATTTTTATTCATAATAATACCTCTCTCCAGATTGAGTTTTGTTTTTTTGTTTCACTAGTTCTATTTTTTCTTAAATAATTTTTTTCTATTTTTATTGTATTTATAGCCATATTTTTCATAGCTATGAATAGTTAAATTCAAGATTATGTATATTGGATGCTACTAGACAACTCGCTCCTCTCTCACAGGCATGTGCCCATAAGAGGTGCCTCCAATGGAATGTATTTTTATTTTTTACATACAAATGTATTGTTAATCTTTTTTGGAGAATAAAGAATTTCAATTTCAATTTCAATTCTACAAACCGGAGAGGGTCAATGCGAAAACGGAATAATCTGGTGGACAAAGAATATAGAAGAGAACAGACAGTGGAAATTAGCTTTACCCTAATCTATGCGAATGAATATAATCGAGCTCAACCACAGCGTGTCATGGGCGGGCCATCCAGGACGACAACGAACAAGTAGCTTGATAAAACAACGTTACTATTGGCCACATATAGACAAAGATGTAAAAAATCTTGTAATGAGATGTCATGAGTGTGCTCGAAGGGAAACACCCATCATGTTAAAAGCACCCTTACAAACTGATAGATAGATGGATAAATGACTTTTATTTACACTTTACAATAAAAGTGATGTGGGTGAAATTGAGGCAATAGAAGCCCCCTCTTCCATTTAACCCACGATGATAAGTTACATAAAAATATTAATACATTACAATTTGAAATCAAATTATAATTAAAAATTATAAGGAAACAACTAAATAAATTCACTACAAATTGAATAAATTAAGAGGAAAAAAAGAGAAAACTAAAAGCAAGAAATCTTAATAGTGAATAAATCTCACTCACACAAAACATTCACACACCCACGCACACACTCACACACACACACACACACACACACACACACACACACACACACACACACACAATCATACTTACACCTCCAAAGAACATAGAGTTAAACCGCCTAGTTAAGCCCTCTCCCCCTGATCCATGCCACGAAAGCCGCACTGAACCGGCGTTGACTGTCGAGCAGCCTAATATGAGCTGGCAGTGAATTCCATAATCTAATCGCACTAACATGGAATGACTTATTATATAGCTCAGTTCTGTGAATTGGAACAGACAATGAGCAAGCTCCATGATGCATCCCACCCCTGCCAACATCACCCATGAAGCGAAACCCACTGCCAAGTAATTGGGAGACCGAGATTTCAAGAGTTTGAAGTGGAACATGAGTGCATGGAGACTCCTGTACTCGTGCAGTCTTAGAAGTTTGAGCTGTCCAAAGTATTGAGTAATATGTTCGTCACGTCGTAAACCAAAGATGAAGCACACACAGTAATTCTGAGTGTGCTGCAATCTCTGAGTAAGTTGAACAGTAATGTCCATAGTCACTAAGTCACAGTAGAAAAAAAGGGGAATATCAATGTTTTTACTAACATGATTTCAGTTGGAAAAGGTAAAAGGTGTCCAATCCTTTTCAAAGAGTTAATCCCAGCTACAACTTTGTTACTAGTCGAGTTTACATAGTCTGTCCAGTCGAGAGTATTTGTAAAAGTCAAACCAAGATTCTTCACCCTGGTGCTGTAGTCAAGTTGAACATTGTTTATTCTTATGCGGGGTAAGTCATTGAGGCTTAGTCTAGTCAAGAGTCTTGAGTGACCTACAATCATGACCTGCGATTTGCTCTCATTAATTTTTAAACCATTATTCTCCGTTCAGGTTATCAGACGGGCAAGGTCATGGTTCATGTCACTCACAGCTGTTGCCTCATCACTAAGCTTGAAATGCTTATACAGCTGTAAGTCATCAGCATACAAGTGATGCTCTATTTATCTATTATATCTATTTAGTAGATGAGTCAAGTTGTCAATGTATGCACTGAATAGCAGAGGACCCGAGATTGAACCCTGAGGGACACCTTGTCCCACTGGTCGCCAGCGCGAAGAGGAACCCCTGAGTCTCACACACTGACATCTATTCTGCAAGTAGGACCGCACCCATGCCACCGTCGAACGAGTGAAACCTATACCCTCCAGTCGGTACAATAGGATGGGATGGAACACACAGTCAAAGGCCTTGCTGGAATAAACGAGGACAATGAGTGTGAGCTCCCTGCCATCCATTGCTCTGCGAACTTCATCAGCCACCTTGAGAAGAGCAGAATTGGTGCTGTGACCAGACCTGAAACCTGACTGGAAGTCGCTGATAAGCCCCCTACTGCAAATAAATTCACTCATCTGTTTGTGGACAATCACCTCCAGTACTTTGAAGAGCACAGCACAGATAGTAAGCTGATGGGTCTGTAGTCTGAAAGGGAGGACGGGTTGGGAGTTTTGTTTAAGGGTATGACTATGAATGACTTCCAATTTTCAGGAAAAACATGGAAGTAATGAGAGATTTATTTATGAGGTGGGTGATGAAGGGAAGTATCAGGGGGAGCATAATTTTTATGAATTTTAATGGTAGATCATCAGCCCCAATAGCATTGCTCTCTATCTTCAGTATAGCGGCCAAAACATCACTTGCTAAGACACCTGAAAAGTAGAATGGCTCTCCAGCTACTTGAGCTGGCAAAGAGTTGATGTAGTCATGGGCACGATCCAAGCCAACAGGTATGTCAGTAAAAAAGTTGTTGAGATCATCCAGTGAGTGAGACACAACAGGCCCACCCCCCTCTCCACCAACTCCAACAGACCTCAGTCTATGCCACTCACAAGCAGATGAACCAGCAGAGAAGATCAGATTTTCAAAATATCTGGATTTGGCGTTTCTGATGGTCTGCTTGCACAAATTTCTCATTCGCTTGTAGCTATTGAAATCCACAGAGCTCTTTGTGCGTCGTGCAACTCTACTACACTGATCGTGCTCGGCCATCATCCGACGTATTTCACTTGAAATCCACGGAGCAGGATCCCTTGTCACTCTGCGCTGCACAAGTGGAACATACTTATTGAATAAATAGGATACACCATTATGCATCTCATTCACCATGTAATTAACATCATTAGTTGCATAAATGGTTTGCCAGTTTAATGACATCCCCTCATTGAATAACTCATGGTAGTTAATGTTTTTGTAATCTCTGTATTCAATGATTTTTGGCTTCTGTTTGGGACTTTCTAAGCTATATACAAAGTAGACCATATAATGAGCAGACACCGCAGGGAAAGGGATCTGCCCATGGGCAACAGCCGACCGCTCATCACAAACAGCAATTAGGTCTAGGAGCGTATCAAACGTAGCAGTATGATGAGTCGCCTGGAGGGGGAGCAGGGTCATGCCACCAGTATAAAACATAGTCGTGAGTTGAGTCTTGTCATAGGTGTCACATCCTAGTAAGTCAGTGTAAAATCTCCCACTACAGCTATATGGCTGTACAGCAGCATAAGACGCAACAGAGTATCTCCAAAGTCACTCATGAATCCTATATGAGGTGGTCGATAACATACTCCAATCAGCATTTTAACATTATGAGATTTATTTTCAAGAAACATGTATTTGGGTCTATTTGGAATCGATGAATCGGATGAATACTTATGACTCGGCAGCAAGGCACGCTTAACAAACGCAGCAACACCTCCACCGGTATTCGGTAACAGTATAGGCCTACAGACAACCTGTTCGACTGTTATTTGAATAGATGTGAGTCAATTATTGAACATGATGTTTCATTCAAATGCAAAATTCAACTGAAAATTACTCACTTCTTGAATTAAATATTAAAAAATAGGAGAGTTGAGTTATTTTAGTATTTATAGTGAAGTTATTGACAAAATTACAGTATTTTGTGTTCAATCCTATAGTAGTGTAGAAAGTAGTAAAATAAATTTGATGAATGAAGTTGAAAAATATTGCTACTGTACTGATTATGTAATTGATTAAACACTACTAATAGAACAAATCAAGCTTTCTGGAAATAAATTGGTGAGTTGTTTACTTACTTATTACGGGTAAAACCTATCTCAAATCAAATCAAATCAGAATCCATTTATTGCTAAAGACAAATTACAATTTGTATAGGCCACATCATGAGAAAATTACATGAATCATTACATATATAATCATACTACATAAAAACAACAATAAATCATCACATCACCGTCTTAAAAATTCTCCACATTGGAGGCAAAATATTCATCATTGGTATAAAAACAGTTTCTTATAGGAAAATCCATAATTTCAAGTTTATATTCACCCACTAGTAAGCCTCTTATATGTAACGGTAACTGATAATAAAACCCAATTGCACAAGCCCTAAAACTAATATGACTAGATTTGTACTGACAATATTCGTTTCTAAGGTTTCTTGTGTTGTGCGAATGAACATCAAAATGACTAGAGAATGAGAGCAAGCTAGTTTTTACAAATAATAAACATTGAAAAATAAAAATACACAGCAAACACATAATTCTCGATCTAACAAATAGAGGTTTGCAGTGCGTAAGGGGAGGAACAATACACATGGTTCTTATTGATCTTTTTTGTAACACAAAAAGTGAATGGGAATCACTACAATTGGCCCATAATATAGCTCCATACAAAAGATGTAAATGCACATAACTATAGTACATATTTACTAACATTTTTCGAGGCACTATTTCCTTTCATCTTCTCAACGTAAAAACACCTCTTGCTAACTTGGGGATAGTGCAGTCAATATGACACTTCCATTTCATATTATTCTGTATATTGATTCCTAGAAATTTGACAGAATGCCCTGAATCCAAGTTATTATAAGATACAGATAAGTTTCGCATTTTGTTCAAACTCAGAACGAGTTTATTAGCATTACACCAATCAGACATCAGTTCTAATTTTTCATTTAATGAGGTTTCTCTTCAGGCATACATCATCTGCATACATGTAACAAGTTGTGCTCTCATCCTCAATATTGCCTGACAAATCATTCATATAGATAATAAACAGTAATGGTCCTCGAATTGAACCTTGGGGCACTCCATTAATAACAGGCTTGTATCCAGACATATCTTCATTAAAATGCACTGCCTGAAATCTGTTCATTAAATATTACTTTATAAGTGCTACAGATTTACAATTAAAATCGAAACTTTCAAGTTTAGGAAGTAGAATGTCATGAGAGACAGTGTCAAATGCTCTTGACATATCAAATAGTCTTGCATTCACAGATTTTTTACCTTCCATACCATTAAATATTCCCTGAATGAAAGACATAACTGCCTGACATTGTAGTGTGGTTTCTCCTGAAGCCAAATTGCCTGCAAGAGAGCAATTTTTTTTTCCCAATGAAATCAACCTTCTGCTGAGCTATTAGAAATTCAAAAACTTTGGAAAAAAACTGGTACTATAGATATTGGCCTATAGTTGCTACATAGGTTGAGGTCACCTTTTTTAAAAATTGGCATATCAGGAAAGGTACTGGAGACAGTACAATGATATATATATATATATATATATATATATATATATATATATATATATATATATATATATATATATATATATATATATATATATATATATGTAGATATATATATATATATATATATTTATTTATATATATATATATATATGCATACATAGGCCAAAATTAGAAGAAAACATAATTTTATACTTAATATTCCAAATGTTTCAAATACCAATAGAATTTAGAACGTTCTGGAGCCACTGACACGCATCTTCTCCAGCAGAGAAGAGGGCTGTCGGCCCTCCATGATAGGATGTTGTGGACACTCAGATATTAGGTGGTTCATTGATTGGATTCGTCTACATTGGCACAGAGGATCAGATGTGTATCCCCATGCTGTCATCAGCTCAGCACACCTTCCCACCTGCGTCCTGAACCGGTTAAGGCCACATCACTCTCTACATCTCAGCTGGGTGCCAGTAACAATGTCATTAGGGTCATCCACAAGGCCTTTGTTCCTGACCTCTCCCTGCAACCATCTCAGTCTTCATAACTCCCTTGCACTTCTAATTTCCTCTTGCTCGTCGAGTCTCGAGTATCTTCTTGACTTGAGGCGCCTTGGTGGAGGGTTAGCCAAATCTCTAGAGACTGGGAGATCCTCATGAACATGTTGCAACTGGGAAATGAACTTGTTTTTCTTCTCCAACCTTCTGAGATCTGGAGGCATGATGTTACTAAGCACAGGCAACCACTCAGTCTCTGTTGGTCTCAATGTCCCACTAATCTTTCTCATAGTTTCATTGAAAACTGTATCAATTTTCTCAACATGTCTGCTGCGAGCCCATACAATATTAATACAATGATTAGAGATATGACAAAGAACTTCACAAATATGCTGACTGCTAGCTTCACATATGAAGGAATTCAAATGAAAAATATCCAAACAGCTACTATTACTTAGAGAGATCAATGCAAGAAACACTTCTTCTATGGCTACATGATGGAATGAGAAAGATTGAACTCTTTTTTTCACTTTATTTAAATAGTGGGGGACAGTATTTAAGCTATTTGGTATTGCAGCCAGAACTTCATTCATGCTGTCATAATACACGTTGAAGTTCTCAAAACTCAGGTCTACATTTTCTTGGCATGAAGCAGATTCACTATTCAATGATAGGTTGTCTTTAATTATCTTCCACATTATTTTGGGTTTATTACATGCATTATTGACTAGATAATGGGGGCATGGGTCGGTCAAGCGAGAACTATACAATTGCGAGGTAGATTTAGCACATACTCGACCCTTGTGCAATGAATCGTATGCCCCCATCCTGTTAAGTTTAGTGATGTTATCCCACACTTATACTTTTACTCGGGGATTCCCATTTCCGTAGTCTTTACAGCTCCATTGAAGTTATAATTTCCAACTATTAGAGATTAGACAGTCTATTCTCTGTAGCTCTTGGTGTAACATGAGTTCCTGCAAAGCTTATCAAGATGCGACATACATCTAAACCGTGAAGGCATTTACCAGTTTTTATTGATATACAATCAAATTGTGAATCAAATAATATCATGCCCATCATTTGGTGAGAACCAAATCCTGCTATGATATGGTGTGTTTTACGCAATAAATGAGTTTAGTATTATAACGATTTTATAACCCATTTTAATATTATCAAAGAAATAATTTTTTAGTGCTAATTGATATTTCTCAAACAATACATAATATTTTATCGAGTTGTGAGTTGCGGACTAGAGTGTTGGATTTTGGATTAGGTTCTGAAAATATATTTTATTACCTATTCTAAACCTATATGGATGGGGGCATTAAGAGATCTATTGTTCAATATTGATTGAGCATTGGCATGGGTTGACAGTTATTGTTTTTCATTCCACTGGCGTTGAAGAGTGGGTATTGTTCTCTCTCGATCGTTCCATGCCCCCATCCAGATAGGTTTTACCCCTTATTACATCCTACAAATATTCAAAAAAACATGTTTTTTATTTTGAAACAGCATGAATTTCCAAATTTCTTTATTAATATAGAGGTATCCTACATATATTCGCGATGATGTTTTATGTAGCATATTCATTTATTTACCGCCATGATATGATATTACAAGATCCATAAGATCGGTTATGTCCGATGAGCGACTTTGGGGGTTAGCAGTCCGTTGAGCGATCCATTTTTCCAGAATAACAATAAGGATAGGCAGACGCTAAGAATGGGAGGACTTGGGTGTCATTAATCATCAGGGACAGTGACAGAGGCAGGCCACAAGCATATGTGTATAGGTACTTGCAATACGATATTATATTGATGATGATTGAATCAGTACCTACCCATTTTTGAAACAAATCATTTAGGAACAGAAAACAATATAAACTAAAAACTTGCAATTCCTATAATTTTGAATCATAATGATAATAATAATAATAATAATAATAATAATAATAATAATAATAATAATAATAATAAGACTAAGACTGAGTAAAGTCATGAAATCCAAATTGCCTTCAAAGCATCTGATTAAGGCAATAAATTCTTGGGTTATTCCATCTCTGACCTACAGTTTTGGTGTTCTGAAGTGGTCTGACACTCGTCTGGAACAAATGGACAGGCTTGTGAGGACTCAAATGACGAAAAACAGGGTGCATCATCCAAGATCATCGATGAGTCGTCTATATATGCCAAGGAAGCTGGGTGGCAGGGGCTTGTCCAGGGTTTCAGATCTGTGTGCAAAACAAGAGAAAAGACTAAGAGAGTATTTCATTTCTGCTAACACAAATCTCCTCAGGGAAGTGTGCCGACTGGATGAAAATTATACTGCACCTGAGGAATCCTAATGGTCGAGAGCCCTTGACAGTGCATGATTACAAGGCAGAATGGCAACAGAGGGAACTGCATGGGCGCTACTGTAAGCATCTGAACTCTGATCATAATAATCATGACCTTTCAAGCAGGTGGCTGACAGATGGAAGTCTTTTCCCAGAAACAGAAGGCTTTATGATTGCTATGCAGGATCAGGTTGTCGCTACCAATGCCTATAGAAGACATATCATCAGAGATCTGAGCATAAGTGATAAATGCAGGCTTTGTAATGCTGCAGTAGAAAGTATTCAGCACATAGTTTCAGGCTGCTCAATATTGGCACCAAAAGAGTATT